>NW_019521214.1:0-2220 GCF_002814215.2 Seriola lalandi dorsalis | reverse complement strand
TAGAAGTTCATTCATCACTTGCCTCTTTCTGTTTCTCTCTTTTGTCTCTATACATTTATTTGTCTATTTCCGCGTCTCTTCTATCCACTATCATTGTCCATAGCTCCTCACTTTCCTTGGACTCTGTCTCGCTGCCTGATGTTTAAAATAAAAGTCTTTTGTCTCCATTGAGTGTGTGCTCTTTTAAACTCCCCTACCCCTTTGTGAGACGGTCTTACCCTGCATGCTTTTAGAGCAGTTTAAGTGGTTGAGTGGACATGGAATTGGAGATAGAAGTAGAGGCCGCCTCTACTTGTCTGGCTTCTTTTAGAGCAGCTTGGCACTCTGGAGTGACTGACTCACACAATAAGAGGTTGAAAAGCTTTGAAAGAAATTATAATTGGATGCATGACTAGAATATTCAGAGTAAGCCTTTGCTTAGCACTTATCAGGTTAAGGTTATTCATTATAGGCGCAAGAGAAATGCTTTTTCTCTTGCAGGAATTTGGTGTGTTTACTTGATTTGAGTTGATTTTTTTTTTTTTTTTTGCTTCTCTGAGTTCAGTTTGAGTTCAAGTTTTTGGAGATTATTTATGTGGTCTGGTTTGTGGACAAAAAGTAGCCAAAAAAATTTGCGCATGCGCACGAACATTTGCCTAAGGGCCCTCTCCCCCTGTAAGCACCTTTATTGCCACCTACCCCTCGGCTGTTGTAATTGGGTGAGTTATTTTTACCTCTAATGCCTTTCCTTCCTCTTTCCATCCTTCCTTCCCTCCATCCTTGGTGAATTAATTGGAGAGGGCAGGAGGCCACGGCACATATTGGGTAGGTAACGAGTGGCGAGGGCTGGACGGCCGCTAACACCCAGCGCTCTAATTGGCTGCCTGAGAGGGATGAGGGTCATTAGGTATAGGTGACTGCTTTGCCCTCTCAGCACAGTCACACACTAACATGCCCATACATTCAGACAGGCGGGAAGGATCGTGCGTGTGTGTGTGTGTGTGTGTGTGCACATACAGCACAGGTGCTCTCCTCCTCCATATATCTTCCCAGAATGAAACAAAACAGTTATACAATTATACATGTAAACCATTTATCCTTCTGTGTTTGAATTACTGCCGTTTGTTGCCTTGAGATCCTTGGTTGAACCAAGTGGTTGGCGAGAATGAGCTTTGAATGAGGTTGGTTTATACCCCGTCACCCCCGCTCTCTCATTATCGCGTCATGCATCTTCAAACCTCAGAACATACTGAACTTAAAAGAGCAATGTACTGTACGTAGTTATAATTGATAGGATAGAGAGGCAAGTTTCTGCTGCACCGAAAGCCCTCACATCAAAACTTTTAGCTCAATTAGGACTTGGCCATACAGTGAATTCAATTGTCTCACTCACGCCGTCTTGCTCTTTTCTTTTCTTTATCTTTGTGTCTCTTATGTCATCCTCTCGCTCAGAGTATCTTAATTACTCATAACGCTTCTTAGGATCTCTCCACGCTGGCTATATTTCTCTTCCACTCGCTCTGCCTCAGTATCATTGTGCAGAACTGCGAGGAAAAGAGAATAATTGAGTTTTTCACCACAGTCCTCTAAATTTGTCTGAAGTAGTCTAATTGAGGCTAATGATGGTCAAATGATGATTTTGACAACATTAGCCTCAATTGAACCAACCCACATAATACTAAAAGATCAGGCTGGAAATCCTGCAGCACGCAAATATTTAAGTGACTTACCCCCTTGTGTTACAATCTGCAAAATTTGGGTGATCTGAGAAGTTTGTTGCTAATTAGTTGAAGAATTCTGCAAGAGATCTGGCAAAGCGCACCCCCTCCCCCCATACATAAACACACGCTTCTTTGCACTGCTACAATCAACAAAGATGGTGTCGATTCATTTTTTGTCTCTTTGTTTGGTGTAATTAGTGGTAAATTGTTTTACAGCTAGCACAGAAAAAACACACATGCTCTATAGCTGGCACAGCGAGGCAGCATTTAGCGCTTGTGAAGGCTGTATTTTTTGTGATTCGCCGTCGAGTACTGGCGCAGATCCTCCTTTGTTCTGGCTCTTTCTACACACAGAAACACGCACGCACACACGCACACTTTCTTTTCGTAAACTGCTCAGCTGACCCCTCACCTGTCTCACCCACACTCAGTGAGGATTACCAGGACCTTCTCACACTTATACTTTCCCCCTCATTCCACCTTCCTTTGAGTCCCCGCTGCCTTTTCTCCCCCATCTTTC
>NW_019521213.1:7162-8357 GCF_002814215.2 Seriola lalandi dorsalis | reverse complement strand
CCATAACAGCAAACTGCAGAAATCTTAGTATGCAGTGACTTTGGTTACACAAACATCTGATAACAGTTAAACACCATGTTTCATCCAGACACTGATGAAAAGTGTGTTACAGTTTATGTAGAAAAATTTTAAGATAAACAAATGATGTTAACAACCTGAACACTCACATTCGTCATGTAGGAGACGTCTGTACTTTATAGAAATCGAGCACCAACAGGTTATTAACTCCCGCTGTATGAGTCAGGTCGCTCTGTAACTGTGAGGTGAATAGGTACGGTCTATGTGGAGTTGCTGCAGTTCACAGGACTGTGGTGACTCAGGGTGGTTCCTTACTCTGCTAGTAGACTGATCTGAGCTCATTTTAAGTGGATTGTGTGTGGAGGAACAGCTGCTAACATCTGTCTGCCGTAGTTTCATCACCCAGTCCATGGTCTAGTTTTTAGTGTTAACATAATTTTAGATTCAAGGAAATAACAGTGTTGTTCACTTGTTGAGTGTCGGAAGAAATTCCCAAGAGTTTCCAAGTTAAATTCAGGGAGGCACTTTTTTTTATCTCTTGTAGCTGAATCGAGTTGAATCAGGAGATCAGTGCTGATATTCAGACCTCCACCAGTCGTTCTCTGGTTCTCTGATGTCAGCAGAGACTCCACTCTGCTGTGTTTTTCATATTTCATACAAACCAGAGAAATACAATGAGTTCTATCCAGTAACCAAACAGTTCCTCTCTCTGACAGTAAATGTACTCTTTACTTTATGACCTTCTTCCAGTAATCAAATGTTTTTAACAAATGTCATTAACAGCTTTACTAATTCATCATTTTCTTCGTTTCAAACTTGTAGTCATGACAACAGAAACAGGAAAACATCTAAATGAGGAAATATTTTGAATTCAGCAGTATTAAAATACTGTATATATGAGCACAGAGAGGAGGAAAGAAGAAAACAGATAAAGGACTGAAAACAGATGACACTAGACTGAAACCAGATGACACTATGCTGAAACCAGATGACACTAGACTGAAACCAGATGACACTATGCTGAAACCAGATGACACTATGCTGAAACCAGATGACACTAGACGGAAACCAGATGACACTAGACTGAAACCAGATGACACTATGCTGAAACCAGATGACACTATGCTGAAACCAGATGACACTAGACTGAAACCAGATGACACTATGCTGAAACCAG
>NW_019521213.1:0-1353 GCF_002814215.2 Seriola lalandi dorsalis | reverse complement strand
GGGGTGCCAGTTACTGACGCGCAAGCTCAAGGCCGACCCTGATTGGCTCATCAGCGCCGTCCTCAGCGGCTCTCTGTGTCTCATTAAAGGTGGAGGCTCTCGGCGGAGAGGTTGCAGGAGCTGCTCGTGTTTTTCTCTGCAAATGGAGGCGATGACTGGGCCCCACCGCTGCGCCACAAATTAATTAGAGAAGAAGAAGAAGTGGTGGGGAGGGCCGTATTGTGTGATCATTAAGACTCCTCCCAGCGTTAAAGAGGCTGCTGTAGATGAGAGGAGGATAACGGAGACATTAGAGGAGGACAGAATGAACAGATTAGAGCGCCGCGATACAGGAGATGAGGGGAAACGATAGAACGACACCAGCAGGAATAATCTGCTAATAGGAAGTTGATGAAGAGATAACGGGCCAATTAAATCTCTGAATTACAGTCAGTGATGCTCCGCCACGCAGGGTTTTCTTGTGCCAACACCCGGTGTCGGTCCAGGTGTTGCCGATGCCGTGGTGCAGTGTGGGAGATGAAAGCGTCCATTTGCATGTCGTCTGGCCACACACATGATGACGCTGGTCCCGGTCACTGGAACATGTGGAGCAATAAAAACCAACTCTTCACAATGAAAATATTCCTTTGTGAATAGAATATACATTTATTTTATATTTTCATTGCACATTTCTAATCCTATAAATAACGAGATAAGAGGGCCAGTAACAAACTGTGGCTCTGGGTAAAGTCTTGGGGTGTGGGTTTCCATGGCTCTGTTGCGTTTCCCAGAAGGCAATGGGATGAAGAGTAGCTGCTCACTCTGGAGGCGAGAGAGCAGGAAGTGGCCGAGTCATCTGTAGGGACACAACAACCTCAGCTGCTGTCGACCGAATGTGTAGTTTTTATTTAAATGTAAATACAAACCACAGTAACAGGTCAAAGACTCAAACCAAACTTTAAATGAATTACTTGTAAAGAGAGAGAAAAAGACCAACATCCAACATGAACATTTTATATTCTGTAGATCTAGCAGCTGCAGTGTTCCCCCTGATTTCACATTTACAACCAGCTATAAACAGTGACATGCTGCTAACCCAGTCACACAGCAGTGTTAACAATCTAATAATGAAAGGCAGGTGACGTTAGCTCGCTAGCAGGTTGTCATTTTAAATCCCTGTGGCTTTTTTTGTGGCAAAGTACAAAAGCTGTCGGCGTGGACGGAGTGAAGTTGTGTGTGCTGTTTTAATTCAGGCATCAACAGACAGGAAGTCGTCTGACTCTGATGACTTGTCACTGATCCGCTCTCGTCTGGCAGTAAGTGTGATTGTTTGTGCTTGTGAGCCACCATGACAGTCCAGATGAGTCCAGATGA
>NW_019521212.1:0-1663 GCF_002814215.2 Seriola lalandi dorsalis | reverse complement strand
CAAGTGTGTTACAGAGGAGACAGGTGTGTTACAGACTAGACAGGTGTGTTACAGAGGAGACAGGTGTCTTACAGAGGAGACAGGTGTGTTACAGACTAGACAGGTCTCTTACAGAGGAGACAGATGTGTTACAGAGGAGACAGGTGGGTTACAGAGGAGACAGATGTGTTAAAGAGGAGACAGGTGTGTTACAGAGCAGACAGGTGTGTCACAGAGGAGACAGGTGTATTACTGATCAGCTGACCCAGGTGTGTTACAGAGGAGACAGATGTGTTACAGAGGAGACAGGGGTGTTACAGACTAGACAGGTGTCTTACAGAGGAGACAGATGTGTTACAGAGGAGACAAGTGTGTTACAGAGGAGACAGATGTGTTACAGAGGAGACAGGTGTGTTACAGAGGAGACAGGTGTGTTACAGAGGAGAATATTCACCAAAAAAGCTTAATATCAGTTCAAGTGTTCCCTTAATTTTGAACATTGTCGTCAAGCAGCCCTTTACTTTTGGAACTACATTTTCCTTCATATTCCTATGCACAAGCACCTTGTGGCGTTTACTATATTACTCTTCGGATCAGCTGTTTCAAACAGAGCTAAGCGCAGTTGTGTTTGTGTAGGAGTACGATGGGGCAACGGTTCTCAAACTGTAGTTCCAAAGTAAAGGTCTGCTTGACGGCAGATAAAGTGAAAATATTCAGAATAAGGCGAACACTTCGACTGGTATTAGCTTTTTGAAAGTGGCTAAAACATGTCTTCTTCTGCTGAGCCCACCCACAGCAGCTCATCACTAGGCTTCTGTATGGGTGCTCCTGCTGCTTCTCTAAACTGAGAGCTGATCTGACACTTCATTTAGTTTAAGAGAGCTTCCTGTCTGTATCTGAGTCAGCACAGTGTTCTCGGCAGGAGGAGGGCTTAGTCTCTGCAGAACCAGACACAGGTCCAGACCACACTGGGCGGTCATCCCTCCATTTCCTCAGTGTGTTTTGTGAAGTGTTCAGTGGTGTATGAGTGAGTGCCAGAGTGACTCACCCCATTCCTCAACATGTAGTAATCCAAAGCCTTTCCCGCCTCCAGCCAGATGCCTTTCTTTGGGTCTTCGTCAGACAGAAACAGCCCGTAGTCATTGGCTGCAAAGGGACACAGACACTGAGTGAGTCACTGTGGTTCTGGACGTACATGTATATATGGACGCCCAGTCACTGTGGCGCTGCTGTCTCCAGGATGTTCATGTTAACTGGGTCAGCTGATCAGTGGGTGATCAGTAGGTTACAGGTCTCAAACTTGTCTCCTGAAGGTCACACAGGAGCAGAAACAGAGGGTTAGAGCTCTTTGTGCTTCTACATGTTAAATGACTGACAAGCTGAAACAAGCTCAGAGCAGCTGTTGAAACAGCTCACTGAGGAGCAGAGTGTTCTCACTTTACAGCTGCAGAGTCTGTGATCAACCAGACCCAGAGCGCACGGCCACACTTCATCTGCTGTGTCCCTCTCTGTGGCGTCGACTCTTTAATTAACTGATTCTAGTTTTGTTTTCTTTACACAGTTATTCACGTGTGGACAGAATCCGTCTTCATGTTAATGCTCCTGTGTGACTGCTACATCTGCTCATCGTTTCCTCTGACATCAGAGCCTCTAGTAAAAGATCCTTCGTCATTATGATCATCAA
>NW_019521211.1:101683-123301 GCF_002814215.2 Seriola lalandi dorsalis | reverse complement strand
TTATGCCCTAATAAACTATGATGATTTTAAGCCTAACTGTACTTTGTCTTTTTTATGCATTCATATACCTAACTGTACTATGTCTTTTTTAATGCCCTCATATGCCTTGCTATACTGTGACCTTTTTATGCCTTTTCATGCCTTACTATACTATGACATTTTTATGACTTTCCATACCATACTATTCTATGTCGTTTTTACGCCTTACTATACTTAGTCGCTTTTATGACTTTCTATACTGTGTCGTTTTTATGACTTTTTATGCCTTACTATACTATAACGTGTTTTTGCCTTACTAAACTATGTCGTTTTTATCACTTTTTATGCCTTAATATACTATGCGTTTTTATGACTTTTTATGCCTTACTATACTATGACTTTTTAGGCCTTATGATGCTATGACATTTTTATGACTTTTTATACCTTACTGTAATATGACTTTTTAAGACTTTTTTTGCCTTATGACTTTTTTGCCATACTATACTATGATGTTTTCATGACTTTTTATACCTTACTGTAATATATCGTTTTAAAGACTTTTTATGCCGTACTATACTATGTCATTTTATTGACTTTTTTGCCTTACTATATTATGAGGTTTTTATGACTTTTTATGCATTACTGGTATATGACTTTTTAGGCCTTACTATATTATGAAATTTTTATGACTTTTTTCACCTTACTATACTATGACGTTTTTATGACTTTTTATACCTTACTGTAATATGATTTTTTAAAGACCTTTTTTTTCTTTTGACTTTTTACGCCTTACTATATTATGTAGTTTTTATGACTTTTTATGCTTTACTGTAATATGACTTTTTCAAGATTTTTTTTTGCCTCATGACATTTTATACCTTACTATCCTATGACATTTCTATGACTTTTTTTTTGCGTTACTATTCTATGATGTTTTTATATCTTTTTATGTCTTTCTATGAAATTTTTATATCTTTTTATGCCTTACTATACTATGACTTTTTAGGCCTTACGATACTATGACGTTTGTATGACTTTTTTAAGATCTTTTTTGCCTTATGACTTTTTATTTTTTGCCTTATGACTTTTTATGCCTTACTATAGTATGACATTTTACGACTTTTTTCCCTCATGACTTTTTACTATACAATGACGTTTTTATGACTTTTTAGGCCTTACTATACTATGTCGTATTCATGACTTTTTATGCCTTACTATACTATATCGTTTTAAAGACTTTTTATGCCTTACTTTACTATGTTGTTTTATTGACTTTTATGCCTTACTATACTATGACGTTTTTTGACTTTTTAGGCCTTACTATACTATGTCGTATTCATGACTTTTTATGCCTTACTATACTATATCGTTTTAAAGACTTTTTATGCCTTACTTTACTATGTTGTTTTATTGACTTTTATGCCTTACTATACTATGACGTTTTTTGACTTTTTAGGCCTTACTATACTATGTCGTATTCATGACTTTTTATGCCTTACTATACTATATCGTTTTAAAGACTTTTTATGCCTTACTATACTATGTCGTTTTATTGACTTTTATGCCTTCTGTAATATGACTTTTTTAAGACCTTTTTTGCCTTTTGACTTTTTATTCCTTACTATAGTATGACATTTTTATGACTTTTTTCCCTCATGACTTTTTACGCCTTACTATACTATGTCGTTTTTATAATTTTTTATGCCTTACTGTAATATGACATTTTTTTAAACTTTTTTTGCCTCACTATACTATGACTTTTATATATCTTTTTATGCCTTACTGTATTATGACTGTTTTAAGACTCTTTTGCCCTATGACTTTTTATGCCTTACTATAGTATGACATTTTTTTGCCTTTTTTTTTTGCCTTACTATACTATGATGTTTTTATGACTTTTTATACCTTACTGTAATATGACTTTTTTAACACTTTTTTTGCCTTACTATACTATGACGTTTTTATGATGTTTTTTATGCCTTACTGGTATATGACTTTTTTTGCCTTACTATACTATGTTGTTTTTATGACTTTTTATACCTTCTGTAATATGACTTTTTTATGACTTTATGCCTTACTGGTATATGACTTTTTTTTGCCTTACTATACTATGTCATATTCATGACTTTTTATGCCTTACTATTCTATGACGTTTTTATGACTTTTTATACCTTCTGTAATATGACTTTTTTAAGACCTTTTTTGCCTTTTGACTTTCTATGCCATACTATACTATGTCGTTTTTATGACTATTTATGCTTTACTGTAATATGACTTTTTGAAGACTTTTTTTTCCTTACTATACTATGATGTTTTTAAGACTTTTTATGCCTTACTGTAATATGACATTTTTTTTCAACTTTTTTTGCCTTTTGACTTTTTATGCCTTACTATACTATGATGTTTTTATGACTTTTTTTGCCTCATGACTTTTTAGGCCTTACTATACTATGACATTTTTATGCCTATGTCCTTTTTACAACTTTATATCTAAATATACTATTAAGTGTTCGACTTTTTTTGCCTTATTATTCTGTCGTTTTTGACTTTTCAGACCTTGCTATGTATTATGTTGTTTTTATGACTCTTTATGCATTGGTTTATATTACTTTTTAGACCTTTCTATATTATGTCATATTTATGACTTTTTATAAGGAGATTCAACACATGTACCTATATTAAATTTGCATATGCACATTTCTGAATTTAAATTCAGATCTTATATGCTGGTGGGGTGGCAAGGTTGTTGCATCCTTTAGACCGAAACTACACCCTTGGCCAAATCTAATTCTGTTAAAGGCTGTGATACCAGGTTAAAAATGAATTAGACATTTTTCTGTCAACAAAGACAGAAAAAGCAAGTTGAAATGTAATGAATTTCCTTTTTTTTCCTGCTTCAACGTTTTGTGATTGCTTTAGACACTGTTTCGAATAGTTAAATAACACCTTTACTTATTGCTTATTATTGCATCATTTAAAAGGCAACCTCAGTTATTAAATTTATAATTCTACAATATCTTGTTTCAATTGTATCAAGTTATTAATTGTAAAAGCCTAAAATTACACTCTAGGGTCCATATTCCTGCACATTACAGTGTACCTAATTTCTTTACGTTGCAACTTTAGCCTTTAACACAGATAGAAATTAGAAATACACAAAACAATGACAGGTTTCTCTCCTTTTATTGACACATGCAGATTGATGAGGATGACATTTATTAGACATTTGCTCCCTTTAACATCTTTCTCCTATGTACCCCTATTTAGTTCTATGTCCACACTTTGGCAAGATGTTTGGGAAGGGGACGGTCAGTATTCTCAAAAATAAAGATACTGAAACCTGATATATTTTGAAGCTGTACAGTCCAGATGATGCACAGAGCACTCCTGTAGCTGTCCGGATTCACAATGAAGCATTGTCTCGTTACGCAGGGTGGAGATCTTAATGTGAGGAGTCTGTTTTTTTTTTTTTTTTTTTGTTTTTTACAAGCCCAAACTTAAGTCAATAAAAGCAGTGTGTATAACAACATTCTTTGTTCAGGCATCTGATCAGGCACCATCAGGGATGACTGCTTTGCTCTTTCTAAAATAACAATAACCCTCCTGCTCAGATTACAGCACAGTACTAACCTGGAGTTAAACACAGTGATGGCTTTCACTCTCTCTAAAAAGTAAACACACTGCCAGTCAAATGATTATAGACACTGTATATTTTAGCATTTTCAATAGGTTTTAGGCCTTATGACTTTGTTGTTAATAGCATAAAATTAAGAAAGTTTAACTAAGCAAAATGTAAGAAGGAACTGAGAAAAGTTCATGTCTTTTTGATTTTAGGCAAAAGACCAAGCCAGGAGCCATGAAGCTTTTATCAACTATAATGAGGCACCTGTAGCAGACTGCTGTATCATACTCTAATTCATGCCAACACTGTTTACATGTTTTAAAGATACAGAAGCCGGTTAATGATCCAGCACACCTGCCTTTAATAAAACACTAATTAAGAGACTCGTTGGGGATCTCAGAGCTTGCCAATTAATCAGCAGTCATCATGGATGTAAGTGTCAATTAATGACTGCAGAGATAAACTCTTATTACACAGGGGAAACTTTGTCTTAAAGATAAATTGGGGGAAAGAAGACAAATTAAACCTTTTAAGTGTCTTTGAGCATCTAGAAAACAATCCCTGCTGTTTACAGTGCTTTCATCAATTACAAGAGTATGCAGTTTGAATTCTGTTACAGGTTCCTGATTAGATAATTTCCACTAAAAATCAAAAGGTATATATTTTTCATTACAGTCACATCTCTTCTTGACTGTGAGTGTGTTCAACAATGTTTGACTGGCAGTGCAGTTGGTACCATTTCAAAATTTGTTCATATTCTTATACATAGGAATGTATGGTGTGTTTGTATAGAATTCGTATTATAAAGAATCATTTTGATAGATTCTGCTCCAGACCAGGCCAGGTGAGTAAATATCTCTGGCCGACCAGGCTGCATGTTGATCCTCTGAAATCAAGAGAGAAGTATGAAAGCCAGCAGACAGTGTAGCTCTCAGGGGCCGGACTGATAAGTATTCTGAGTTCTCCCTCTGGTGATTGCATGGTCTCATTTCTTTTTAGGGGCATTTGGTGTGTTGAATTTGAAAAAGATAATGTCCCCGTCCTCCACGATGTAGTTCCTGCCCTGTTGCCTGTATTTCCCAGCAGCCTGAGAAAGGGGATGAAAATGAAAGGGAAAAAATAAAGCCAATTCAAATGACATTTCTCAGAAAATCAACATATTTATAGACAGAAAATCAACATTGTGGCAGTTCTAGCTTATAATTAGGCTCTATACAAATACACACCTTGACTGCATTTTCACTGCCCTCCTCTTTGAAGTCACTGTATTTCATCACCTCGGCCATGATAAAGCCTTTCTCAAAGTCAGTGTGGATCTTTCCTGCAGCTTGAGGAGCCTTGGAACCTTTCTGTTGAAGTAAAACAGAACAGAAAATCTCAAAAACATAACTGCAAACATATCAACACACTACCACTTCTTGAGGACCTTTATCGTAGATAGGGTTAAGATTTATAGCATAACTTATGATATTATTACAATATGCTTCCCATGATGACGATGGTGCCAAAAAAGGCAAGTCAAGTGAAAACATACTGCTAAAATAAGCAACAACAGTCTCAATTTAGGACGCAACTATAATGAATGGAGCTCTGTACAGTGGCCCTTAAGGGGCAAAATGCAAACAAGAGTGAAAGTCAGAAAGTCTGTAAATATCAAAACACATTAAATGTTTTAAATGAAGAAAACCTTAATACAATAGACCTTTGAATTGCTGCATTTATGTCAGATTATTTGTTGTTGTTTTTTCCAAATATGAATAGTGAACAATGAAATAAAGAAAAGCAGCAAATACCAAAACAAATACTAACCAGCAAAAGTACGAACATGAGTAATAATGAATTTCTTATCTATTAAATGTGTAATATTCACATTTAATTATGTTGGCACTTACTATATGAGATATATTGATACAAGTCCCCTTATTTAGCATGTATAAGTATTAATTATTGTAAAGTACTTTTCAACAATTATAACTTCTCCAAAGAATATACTACATAATGTATTTTACATAATATTTCATATTATTACAACTGTGTTTTACTTTATTATCATTCATTATCTGTTTATACAACAGCCTCCACATATGGGTGTCCACAGGAGGAGATGAAGTTGTTGACAAATACATTAGTAAACACTTATAGTATGTTATAAACACACTATAATGTAGTTAGTTTATTTAATGTTATATACTGCTTATGAATGCTAAATAGTGGGCTTAAAGTAAAGAGTTGCCTAAATAGCTAATAAAAATGTGAACTTAGTTTTCAAAAAAATTATTAAAATGACACATTTTAAATAAAAATAGAGAGGTTTTTAAAATAAATCCATTAGTCTAGCAGTTAATCCACGAGGACCAAAGATAATAATGAACTGTGAAGAAGAGTTATTCATGTCACAACACTCACCCTGACGGTCCACGCTCGCACCTCATCTGGTCCTGCTGTGAAGAAGTATTCCAGCTGCAGTGCTGAATAGCCGGTCTTTATTATTTTGGTCAGAACACTTAAAAAAAAAAAAGAGAGAGAGAGAGAGAGAGAGAGAGAGAGAGAGAGAGAGAGAGAAAGAGAGAGAGAGAGAGAGAGAGAGAGAGAGAGAGAGAGAGAGAGAGAGAGAGAGAGAGAGAACCAAAGATGATTATCCATGATGGCGCAGTGCAAGCAAAAATGTATCTTTGCAAGGTACATTCAGCAATTAAAGCCCCAAATCTGTAGTTCATTTAATCAAATACAGTTCAGTTCTTTTAACAATTGCATGAGTATTTAATCATCTCATTTTATACTTAACAGATTTACACAATAAAGATTTATTCAGTTATTCAGTGTTTTCATTTGATTCAAAGGCCTTCTGAACTGCAAACACTTGGACCTGCCATTTATGATGGCATGTAAATTCCACAAGCCCCAGGTATTAGGTATACCAGTTCTCTGGAAAGTCTTCATTAATAGAGCTAACTATGAATCTCTTGCTGTGACATGTCAAAATGTTTACTGTGAAAAAAAGGCCTACTGTTTTATGCAGTTGACTCAAAATAATATTTACCTGTCAGCAGTAACAATCCCATTACACTGACTGTGAGGCACTGTCAGATATTTAGAAGTTGGTTTACATCAGCTTATTCAAAAGAATTTGATATACTTGGCTTTAGTGCTGATCAATTTTACAATGGACAGAAAATCAATTCATTATAATTTTGATAATGTATCTATCATTTAAGCAATTTATCACGTAAATTGCTTCTTTAATATTTCCTGGTTGTATGTGAGGATTTGCTGCTTTTATGTACTTTTAAAAACAACTATCATTGTATTTCAGGCTACTGAACCATCAAATGAAAAAACCAATGAGAACACATTACTTTGGAAAATGATGAAGAGCATTTCTCACCATTTTATAGACTGAATATTTCATCATAAAAGTAAAAACAAGACTAATCAATAATAATCTGAACCTGATCAAATAGATTCCTGCCACATTATGGGTGTGTATGGCTCACCTCTGTGTCTTCATTTCCTCGCAGTACTTATTCCTCTCCTCCTCATCTTCCATGTCCAGCAGCTTGGACTCCAGAGCTCCACTCAGGGGAATGACCAGAGCACCAGGATCATGAGCGTCTATCCACTCCTTGATTTTTACCAACCTTTTTTTTTTTTTTTGTAGAAAACAGGCGGGTCAGCTTTTCTGAATGCTCAACTGCAGTTAAATACACGAACAAATAATGTATGGGACATCCAGTTGCAAAGGATAATAATAGCAAGTGAACAAAACCTACCACTTGTTCTTTTTTCTGATGTAATCTTTCTCCGAGAGATTCACCAGGTAGATCATGGGCTTGGATGTCAGAAACAGGTATTTGTTCAACACCTCAATCTGTGGAGAGAAATTAAAAACATATAAATCATGAGTTTGAAAATAGTTTAGTTCTCAGAAAGCCTTTTCAGATATTTTGTCAGGAAATCCTGCTGCTTGGATAATGTGCATTTCACCCCAGATTTGATTTGAAAATTACACCAATCACTGGGTTTTTATGTGCATTTAAATGTGTGCATTAAAAATCAAATGACAGAAAATGGCAGGACTTATACATATAACTAGATGCAAAAAGGCAAAAAAAAGAAAAAAAACACCTTTTCCAATTATTAATATAAACTGAAAATACATTGTGTTTGATCCACACAGAGGCCCAGTAATAAATTACATTTCTGCACACATTGTAGGCACACTAGCCACAAGATTAGACACAAATATATTTAAGCACACAGACACAACGACACACACACTCTACCTCTTTGTCATTCCAGTCATGGTAGAATCTGACGTGTTTCTTCTCGTCCACCACCCAGTTCTTTACCTTCAATATGATATCCTGAAGCAAGAAGCAGCAGGTAAGGTTGATGACAGATTGTGATTTCCTATTACCTTCCCAATGGTGACACAAATGTGAAACAGCACAACAGATGCGCAGCATGTGCTCCCACCAACACACTTTACTTACATATTCAGGTTTGAGTTTTTTGTCCCCTCCTCTCACGGCGGTTTTCTCCAGTTTGTCAATAATTGGAGCCATCATTTCCTCATCTTTTAGTCGCAGCTCCTCGTGGATGATTTCGATGTCCCTCACTGGGTCAACGTTACCCTCCACGTGGATAATATCCTCATCATCAAAAGCACCTAAAACACACAAGCATTGATGGATGTTATAAATATTTACACATATTGAAAACAGGGGGCCTTTATTGGTGTTAAAGGTCAATTTCACTCATTAACAAAATCTACTTTGTTATTTCCACACCATGAACAGTTGAGTCAGTATTTACAAACAAGGAAGCCTTTCCTTAAGCTATAAATTGATGAAACTCATGAACAATAAATGGGATACTGATTTTTGTTGACCTCTGAGATTTCAGTTGAGCTAGGTAAAACCTATATTCTAGAAATTCTACCATATAAACTTCATCTTGGTCTGAAAAAAAATCAATTTAGCACCTCTCCCAGCCTCTGACTTGACATGCCAGGCTGATCAGAAATGTAAAGGCTTTTAAATCTAATGTCTAACTTCAGGAAAAAGTAGGGCTGGATATTGTTTAACAAGAGGCCATACACAAATAAAATTGTCTAAAATTTTAACATTTTATTTAAATCAGGAACTATCTGATCAAAGAACAAGTTAACTAAATAACAAATTTAACCTGACATTCAAAGCCAACCTTCCATATTTGACAATTTAATAAACTGTGCTATTGCCACACTGCAGTCAGTCAAGATGGGCCTTGTTCCCTTTTAAAAAATGCAGTAATGACTCTAACTCACCCTCCTAACACCTGTCCACTGAACTCAGTTGTTGCTACACAGCAGCTGCAGCGGGCAATAGTAATGACAACTCACGGGTCATGTGGAAGATGCCGTCGCAAGCACTGATGTGGGAGAGGAAGGCATTTCCAAGTCCCTGTCCTGAGTGAGCTCCCTTCACCAGACCAGCAATGTCCACAACGTTGAGGAAGGCAGGAACCTTACTAGAGATGCAAAAAAAAAAAAAAAAAATACGGAAAAGGAGGGATTGTCAGTGATATGTCATAATGTGACTCGCAACATACTGTCTCTATAGCTTCATCCCACCATATGATTCTCCTCTTCTACTAAGATTTTTAAGAATCTTAAAATGCACATTTACTTGTTAGGCTTTGTTTCTTGTAAGAGCCACTCAGGTATTTATGCTTGTCTCCATTGGTCTGTGTTGCCTCTATGTGCATTGTATGACTTTGTAATGACGATGGTAGGTGATGATGATAACGCTAATAATAATTATAACAGCAATATTAATATTTACCAATGTATTAATAAAATATTATACTTTTTCTTCTATTGTGTTTTGTTTCCTTTCATTTGTTGTTTTCCTGGTTGTGTGTGTGTTGTAAATGACTGATGTTGTGTCTTCAGTGCTGTATAAATAATAAAGTTGAGTTGAGTCAAGTCATGACACACACCTGGCTGGTTTGTGGTACTGGCAGAGGAAATCAAAGCGCTCATCAGGAACAGGTACCCTGCTCTCATTTGGGTCAATTGTGCAGAATGGGAAGTTCTCTGCAGCAGCTTGACTTTTGGTCAGCACGTTGAAAAATGTGGATTTCCTGCAGAGGAGAGTGAGGAGAGGGTCGAGCGTAGTGCAAAAATCAGCCCTGAATCATGAGCTGAACATTTGTTTATATCCTAACATCCACGTTGCCAGTGACATGTACATACCCAACATTAGGTAATCCCACGATTCCAATTTTCAAGGATGTGCCAAATCGTCCAATTAATGGAGCCTGTTTTGGTGCTTCTCCCTTTTTTGGGGGCATCTGCAGGAGTTAGAACAAGTTCGTTGACACCATTGTCAAAATAACCTTCCCGAGGCATGCTTATCTGTACCAACACCAGCCTGGGTTTTTAGTCAGTAAGTAGCTCCACTAAAAACGTGTAGTCATATGCTCATTCAAATACAGCACGCTAACGTTAGCTAGAAGCTAATTGGAACCACTCCCAGCTGTTAGCCATAATATCTCACCGAAATTAGAGTCCTGTCTGCCTTTCCCACTCATTACAAACACCCGAAAGCTATTCAGCCGAGGGACATCCTCATTTAGTACCTTTATATCTGTCCTTCGCCTTTGGGCTACGTGGAGTTCACGGTTCAGACTTCTGCTCACACCGGCCACTCCACTGAAAAGACAAGCTGGAGAGAAGAGCGGAAGTGTTTTGACGTGAACGGTCTCTGATTGGTCGGGGAAAGAGCTGCAACCCTACGTCAGAGGTGAATTGACAGTCAGACTGATCAATCTGAGTTTTTATTTACTCAAGTTTTATTTTCATTTTTTACTTCTAGTGTTTTAAGCAATAAAAGGTGTGAATCGACCGATATGTGTTATTTACTTTGCCGTCTGCCTTTCCGCGGTAAGTCGCTAGGTGTCGACACTTTACAAGATGCGTTCAAGAACATTCACACAGCTGTATGAAAGGTTTCGACAAATTATATTTTTAAGTTAATAAAAAGACAATAATAACTAACATTTCCTCAACTGTTAATGCACTTTTACTCTTTAATTTTTTAACTTAAAAAACAAACAAACTATTCCTACCTCTTCAAATGAAAGGAATTCTTGTTTTCTTTGTCTTATGTCACATTTAACTGAATATACATAAGTAGATTAGGGCTACCAGTCAAATAAAACAATAATTTGAAGACATCGGGCTAAGATTTAGGAAATGATAAATGATTTTGACATTTTATCGACCAGACAATTAGTCCTGAAAATAATCAGCAGAGTAATTGATAACGGAGATAATCATCAGTTATAGCACATATTTGCTTCGTATTAGGATTCAGTATTTACATTTCTCACTTGAGTTGTGACATAATTAAGTATTACTAAAAACAAAAGTCTGTCCTTGCATAAAAAAATTCAATTCCAGCCAAAACACTTCTACTGCTGCTATGAGTAAGTTGTCCAATGGCACATTCATACAGCATTAGAGACAGTGTATGGGCTGCCTGTAGAACATCATACATTTGTATATACACATGTAGCATTTCTTTGCAAATATAAAAAAATGTAAAAATGTAATGACAGTGCGTGCTTGAAGTCCAAGCAGTAACATTTTTATTTCTGTCAAGAAAAAAACAAAAAACAAAATCAAAACAAGAGTAACAACTCCAAATGTTTGATGGGAATTCGTGGTCCAACACCTGCAGCATTCTTGCCGTATCTAAAACCATGTAGCAGTGCAATTATTACATAATACTTCAGTGTTAATAATCAGAGCAAATGACCCAAGTTATTTTTTTATTGTTTATATACAACCCCCCGCCCGACCCCATAAAAAGTACTTTGCACCAAAAAAGACAAAATTAAAAACAAACATGGTATTCAAAATACATCCCGGAGCAAACTAGGATCTTGACAATTTTACCAGCTACATACAAACAGCTAAATGTGAAATAGTAATATAACGTCCACAGAAAATACTTGATAATACTGATGTAAAATCAAGTCTGTCAATCAAATCATAAAGAAACCAGAACTTTGTTTAATTATCAACACCAAAGAGATTCTGTTTCAGATTTCTCTTAGCTATTGTGATTTCACATATTTCAATTCAAGTGAAAAGTGATTGATATTTGGTGTAGATCTGCAGAATTGCCTGTTTTCACCGGAACCAAATTTTTCGTGACTCTTCATGAACTTTTCATGACACTTCCGACAAATTTGGTAAAGATTAAAATCACCATTTATGTTGTGGTGCTCAGACACACTGCATTTTCAGGAGAACTTGGTTTAGCTTTTAATATATATCAAATCCTGAATTCCTATCACATATATAATATGTTCAAAAAACATTAAAGAAACAAGTATTTAAACAATAACACTAAATCTGTCGTTGACTCTTCTCACACTGCTCAGTAGTGACCTGTGAAAAAAGAAATGACAAAAAGAACACAAATGTGGATCAAATAAATGGTATGTGCGAAGGTAACATCTGGATTTCATATAAACCGTGAATAAGTCAATATATTCAAATTCTAAGTCAATATATCCTGCAGCCAAATAATAGAAAGATGGCATCAACATACGTGGTGAGTAGGATCGGGATCGGGATCGAGAGCGATACCCTCTGCTGTAGTAAGGAGATGGAGATCTGCGTCTGTAGAGGGAAAAAGAAAACCACAACATTTCACCTGGGGCCTTTAATGTTAAACATAATTAGGATAACTGAATTCATTTATTTATTTGAGCCAGAAAAAAAAAAATCAGGATTTTGTTTCATAATTTATTTTTAAGACATCTGGCCAACTTAATATCAGCCATATGTATTCTAGATCTTTAAAATATTCTTATACAACCTTAAGAGTTATCAGTAGACTATTCCATTCTGAAAATGTATCATTTTAATAGATGCAGTCCTATCACTTGTCAAAGTCAAGTGAAATACTGGGCCAAACAGGCCAAAAAGAACCCACCTGTATGATCTGTACTCTCGGTCGTCATAACGATCATAATCACGATCGTAACCTCTGTCATAACCTCTGTCGTAGCCCCTGTCATAGTCCCTCGAGACACGCCGTGACGAACCACCGCCACTGCCGCCACCACCACCACCACCACCACCTCCGCCACCGCCGCCACTGCCGCCACCACCACCGCTTAAAAGAACACGCATAGAAATAACGTTGGTGACACCTTAAAAGACAACACACTCAGTAACTTCCAGAAAATATCCCTCATGTAACATATAAAACCCTGCATGGTTAAGAAACACTCACTATGTGGGACGTCCCATGTAGATTCCAGGAGTGGGAGTATGGGCTCGTTTAGTGATGGAGAAATCCACTCGGATCCTGCGTCCATCAAGCTCCATACCATTAGCACGCTCCTTGGCCTGAAACAGTCAGAAGTAGACTTTTTATCTAGTAAACTAATGAAATGCTTTTCATGTTAAACATTTAATTTCAGTGCATTGCAGAGAATTCAGATGCAAGTGTACTGAATGCACAAACACTCATTCAACTCCAACAGAACCTATTTATATGATGGTTGTCATTAATAACAGAAACTCTATAGAGAAGTTTCAACAATAAATCATATCGTTATAATTTTACCAAAAAAGATATGATCAACTTTCACTTCTTTCCTGTCAGTAAACACACTTCTCTCACTTACACAATACACTTTCATAAAACAAAACATCCATTACAGGTTACTAGAGGAAAAAGTAATGTATTAAAATTGCTAAACGGTAAAAACCAAAAAGTATTCAAGTGCTTGATGATATCGAATCTTATTTGCTGAGAAACTGAAGGTAAACTTTGAAAACATTTTAAATACATATCACCATCTTCTTCCTACCTCCTTGGAGTCTTCACAGTTTTCAAAGTAGACAAAGGCAAAGCCTCTTGAGCGACGCGACTGCTGGTCATACACAATGTTGACATCACTCAAAGGGCCATATTTAGAGAAAACCTCCCTCAGATCCCTCTCAGTGGTGTACAGGCTCAGTCCAAACACACCGAGACAGTTGTTAGGGTCTGGGTTGGCCTGTGGGAGTAAAAGGAGTGTGAAAATATTGTAAACAAACAACCTGCCACATCACTGCTACAAAATTCTTCTTTTCAGAGCGTATTAGCACCTGGGTATTTCAGAGAAAATTGGAAAATGTTTCTGTTGAATGTGAAAATAGGCAGTTTATAAATGCATGTACATTGTATTTGTCATGTTTTTTTTGTAATTTGATGTGTACAAGTTGGTCAATTCAAAGGGTGAGGTAAAATAGCTGCAAATGAAGTAACATTATAATGTTGTGATAAAGTGATAGTTGAGAAAATTTGAGGACTTTGCAGCAATTTGCCAGATTTTGTTAGGAATTAAATGACTTGCATTTTCAACATATTTTTTTTAAATGTAAAATTCATGAAGATTACACACCACAAAGGAGACTTACTCATAATCTTATCAAATTAAGAAACTGAAAACTCTAGTGTGTCCATGAAGTTTCTTTAGTCATCAAAACATTAAATTACAAATTCACAAATTAGAAGGCCTATAGGAACTGCAGCCCGAGCACGTATAAAAGACTCTACGAACCCTATTGCCAATGTGTCTACGTCGGTTTGACATGGGGGAGCGGCTATGGCTCCTACGGCGGCGGTACTCCCAACTACGAGATCGGCTCCTGGAACGGCGTCGGTGTGAGCGGGAACGAGAGCGGGAGTAGTGTCTACGTGAGCTTCGGTGGGACCGGGACCTGGGGATAGACATAAATTATTATGTTTATGCATGTGTGTAATACAATAAATCATACTCATAATTAAGTTTGAGAAATGTAGTTCTTGTGTACAAATGAACCACACACCACAGCCAAGTTTGAAAAATTAAGCCCGTATTACCTGGATTTGGATCTGGATCGAGAACGAGATCTGGACCTGGAACGGCGGGAGCCATCTTTGGAGCGTGCTGGTGAGCGGCTGGTGGATTTCGCTGACCCCCGAGGGGACGCACTCCTCGAGCCAGGCCGAGAGTCCTGGACAGACCAGACACTGAGGTCAGAAATACTCCTAAGCCAAGGTTTTGCCAAAAAACAAGAATAAAAGGGGACAGGAAGTGACTGCGCTCACCCTCTACATGCCCCTTTCAGAGGGAGTTCACCACATTTTGGCATTAAACAGGTTTGACACTAAATATTTAGGAATTTGATCATAAAAGGTCATACAATGCAACAGATATTTAAAGTAGAAATGAAATAATTTAGCTGAATTTCAGATTGCACACAGAATAAACCTAAATGGTATGGAGGGATTGACCAGTGATGTTTCTGATACAGAGAGGAAATAAAAAGTGCATGCTTTAGAGAAAGAAACAGAATGAAAGAGTAATAACATAGCAGGCTGTTAGGAAATTACTCATACCCTGGTAAACTTCTGATCTTAACTTCATAACTTCTTTAACTTCATTACTTCAAAACAACCCTTCATTTCTTCTTTCTTCTGTTTGACCTTATGACTTCTTTTTTCCTCCTCTTCCCCCATTTACCATCTGCCATTACAACACTAGTAGTGGGGACAGATCTTGATTGCTTCTTTTCAGCATCCAATACATTAGCATGCATCAACACCATCAGCTTCAAACATTAACAACTTCACATCTGAAACGTCTTCCGCCTTTTTCTTTCTTCCAACCTCAACCTTAACAAAGAACAAACAAGGGTGATAAGGCATGTTGGTTTCTGTTAAAAACTAAAATGTACAAAGAAAACAACAGCAAAACCAGAAAACAACATATATTAGGTGAATACACGTTTGTATGTTAGCTTGCTATTGTCTTGAGAGCTGCAAGATTAGTCGATTAATCGATTAGTCAATTGACAGAGATATAATCAGCAACTATTCTGATAATCAATTAACATTTAGGAGTAATTTTTCAAAAAGTAAACATGCCAAATTTCTCTAGTTTCAGCTTCTCAAATGTGAATATTTTCATGTTTCTTTAGTCCTCTGTAATTGTAAAATGAACTTGCTTGGATTTTTAGACAAAATAAGACATTAACTTTTTGAGCTATGAAAAATTATTGAAATTGACAAATATTGTTAACCAAAAGAGTAATCGATTAATCGAAAAAATAACAACTGATGACAAAAATACTCATTAGTTGCAGCCCTGATGGTCTTCAATGGCCCTAACTACCATGTACTGACACAAAGCTGAAAGTTAATTTCTAAAGTGACTTGCTGTTGATATTTCATATTGGCTGGTGGGTATTTCAATAGGTACAGCTAAGTAACAATTGAGCTACAAATAAGCGGTAAAATCAAAGTAGCATGGCCGGGCAGCGGTCAAATCTCCGCGCTGTTGTGCTTTGTAGGCCTCTTGCTTTAACTTAGGTAACGTTACATCAACATTAACAACACTGTGGTACTATATATTTGTAGGAGCGTATCACTTATAATAACTCACACAAAACGGCCAGCCTTACATAGAACACACTTCTCTCAGGTTTGCGGCCAGTTTTCGAAATTTGTTTCCATTACCAGACCTACAAACGCAGCTAACAGCTAGGCTAGCTAGCTATGGTTAGCTAGCTTAACTTCTATTTTTGAACCGTTATTTAGTCATAAACACAACTCACCTGCTCCCTGAACTCTTTCTCGTTGTCGCTCATATTTATGTAACTAGACAGCAGATGTGTAAATAGTGCGTTGTAAACTGGCTTTAACAACTGATTTAACTTGATATCACCGAGTCTACCGCAAAGCAAACCGGTTTGATCTGAATGGGTAGATTGTGCAGCTGGAGTAGATCGTTGTCCTCTTCCGGTTTGATCTTCAGAATAAAAGCGTGTTGAAAAACTTTATTTGGCAGAAAAGCAGATATTTAAAGGGCAAATAAATGACACATATAATCATATAATTAAGTATAATAATAATAATAATAATAATAATAATAATTAAGTGTAATACTACTACTTCTACCACTACTTAAGATAATAATCGTTTTATTGAATGGTCCCCTATATATATTTAAACAATTAATGTAATTTTGGAACTACATTTTAGCTCATTTTAAGACTGTTATTTTTATTGCATTTTATTGCACTAAAATACATAAATATTACTTATAAACGTATTTTAATAAACATAACTCCCACTGAATTATGTGTTTTTGTTTTATGAAGTGAAAACAATATTTTCATTTCCCAGAACAAGAAAGTGACCTCTTGTCAAATTAACATTAAACACTTGAGTAGATATTTTTACACTTATTTGTAAGTTTGAACTATAAGAAATTATACATAGTGCACAAATTCTAACTATTGAGTTTAACAATATGAGCTAGGTGTGTTGATGTAAGAATGGTCCCAAATCTTAGATAAGGTTAATATAACTTCAACTTGGTTTCATTTCTTCTCTGTCTCCCTGACTGGACCGGCAAATCAATGGAGCTCTATTAGCACTGTTCTGTGAAAATAGCCAATTAAAGACAATTAGAAAGGAAATGCAGTAATCCAATTTGCATTTTCATTTTCACATATTCGTGGGCGTTCTATGAATGAAAATTGGATTCAAACGCTATTGATGATTAATTTTGAAATACTTAACCTGCTCTACAGTGACAATATTCAAATACAATAAGCAAACTGCGCCCTCAGTCCATTACAATAATGTATACATGTCACTACGCTCTTTTGGGGTCAAAATGAAAATATGATCTGTCAGTCCTCTCATCAGGCAGGCAGGTCATTCGACAGAATGTCACTTCCTTGTCACTTGTTTGTTTGTCTGGGGCAGTGGCAGTGGCAGCTGGTTGTTTTACCAGGGCATAAATTACACAAAGATCCACTGTGATATGCAGTATTTAGTGTTATCGGAAACTTGATGTGGTTGTAAGGACGAGTTCAACAGAAATCTTTAAGACAGGATGAACAGCTTCTCCCCACTCTGTGATGTCGCTCACTTTAGCTGTGAACATTCCGCGGTATACACACTAATGTAAAAATCTGGATAGATAGATGTGTATGAAATGTGGTCTGTTTACAATGTTTCTTCATCATCATCACAATGTATAAAATTCAGCACCCTGCTTTCATTCCCTCAGTCCGCAACATGAATGTTTACTGTCGCCATGGCAACAGGTGCCGGTTTCGTAGTTAACGTTACCTTAACCTACTTTCTAACACTAGCATTGCAATATGTCATTTCATAACAAAACACATATCAACGACCTTAACCGGGTCCTGTCACTTCATATTTTACAACCTATTTAATCTGATTAAATGATCAAATCCATACCAGAAGTTGTACTTTGTGGATATAGACTACAAAGGTCTAGATAGATAGATAAATACTTTGTTTATCCCCTAGGGGAAATTCATGTGTCCATTAGCTCGTCGTTGACAATAATAATAATAATAATAACAGTTGATAATAAATAAACAATAATAATTAGATTAATCCACTTTGGCTGAGTATAGCCTGTGCAATAAGATAAATGTGACAATTTATTGCAATATAAATTCATACCCTGTAGCTACAGAGGAACCCTCCAGAAACACTGCATGAGTTACTTAAAATACCAAACGCCAATTTAAAAAAAGAAATACTTTATTACAGGGGGAAAAAAAGAATCACATTTTCAAAGCATGAACTCAAACATGCATGTGTGTACAGTAGTTTGCTATGCAGAATACTACACTGTAAGTCATTGTAATAGCCCTAAGTAGCCTCTTGCATTATGCTCATGGAAAAGATTCACAGACCTAACAGCGCTTTATTACATATGGGCAAACAACTATTAACACTCCACTCATGGAGGAAAAACAAACTATACATACACTCCAAATACACTTTCTCATCCAATCATATCATAAATAATAGCAAAAGTTATATTACAAGCACTCAACCATGCATTATTGTATGGAAAGGAGGTATTTTAATTTTCATAGTCTATATGTCAAACAGAGACTAAATGTAGTTATTTGCCATCCACTTTGTTGATCATAACCAGGAGGAGAACAGCCAAATTACACCAAAATATCACCGATTACGAAAATCGAAATAATGAATTTTGAGTACAGCTCCTCAGAACTGACTTGAAGTTGAAATTAAAAAAAACAAAAGCATGCTCTATGTTGAGCTCAGTGTCAGAGGGCTGAAGGCACTTCAGGCAATACTTCAAAACAGTAACAGAAACAATCCAAAGTCAATAAAAAAAGCCATTCAGTCAGTAGTGCCAAAGCTTGTATAAGACATACACTTCTTACATCCTAATAATGTCTCCAATTACAACTCAGAGATTACAAAACATCAATATGTCCCTGATAGGAAAAGGGACATAATTAACTCTTAAGACTAGTGTTTGATTTCTCCAGACCAGAACAGCAAGACTGGGTTAGATGTCAGTCCACTTCTTTGGCCCATTTATTTCTTTTTTCTTCACCATGTAGTTACTGTACAGAGATGTTGCTCCCATTGAGAAAGTCTCTGTTGTTAGGCGGTTGATGGACAGGAGATTGATCCAATCCTCTATAGCAGCTTCTGATTGAGGATTTCCCAAATCATTAACTTTCTGAAGAGGGGCATGTGGCACTGTAGAGAAATAGGCAGATGTTACTTTAAGTTTAAAAATGATGTAAAAAATTAAAATTAAAACGATACAAAAAAGTATTCCTACATCAAGTTAATATACAATATATACCTGTTTGAAGGTGAGAGGCATTCCTTTTGCAATATAGTCGGCGTATTTACAGGCAAAAACACCACAGTCACTGCCATTTTTCTGCTGGGGAATTTCCTACAAGGCATACACAATACAACCTCATTAATCTCACGGTAAAGGACAAAATGTTTAAGTGTCATGTCATTCATCTGAGTTTAACTTACAGTTGCCCTCAAGCTTCCAATAGTCCATTTGGCACTGTCGAGCTCTCTGCCTTTCTTTGCTTTGTGCTCCTCTTTAAGATAGAGTCTGGAGAATGAGCATGATGCCACTAATTATGTAATAATATAGGGGAATAAATGGAAAAAGCATTCAAAATTGCCAGATAACCAAATTACTCACAGTAATTGACTACAGATGTCATCATGCCTCTGGCCCATCGAGTCATATGACTTCACTGTCTTTGATTTAAAATCTATCACCTGGAATGAGATTGAGGAAAAAAAGTTAAAACATGCAGTATAATAACAAGTTTTTATAGGAACTCTGGAATATTACAGAGGAACATATGATAAATCAGTCATTGTCGTTGTAGTTGTAGTTCTGACTCACAGCCATTGCCCAGTGGACACCAAGATGCAGAGGGACCAGGATAAGGTCGTACAGGAAGAGGTCGACAGCCTTGGTCCAGCGCTTCACGGCAGCATGTCCTCCAGCCTGTCCGCCTCCTCCACCCCGCAGTTTGGGGAAGAAGAACGTGCTAAACGAGTAGACTCTCAATCCTGCTGCTTCGCCAGAACACCGCTCTACGACCAGGGACAGGTAGAAGTTCATCACCTTGACCAAGGAAGCAGAAAAAGGAACAAGATATTACATTTTAAAAAATATACATTGGTCACATATCAACAGATCCACAATGTTCTATTAAGTGAATTCATTAGCTCTTCATATAGACTGATTGTATTGCAATCAAAGTTGATTGTATTGCAATGAAATTAATAAGTAAAATTGGCACCCCAAATTTAATGAACTTTACCAAAACTGTCTTCAGGCTCCTACTACACCTTACCTCATCGTTGAGCCAGCCCCCTTCCTGCAGCGTGGCCAGGTCTCTCTGCGTGATTCGAAGTTTGAAAGCTGCGCTTAGAACAAGGTTGGGATCACTCTGAGCCAGAGCACCACTCACCTCTGCTGCCATTTCCTACACACAGACAATAAACACACGCAGTGTTCATCCATGTTGTCTTCAACACAGTGGGACTACATCTATCTCTATGAAACATTTAATCTCACCTTGGTCAGCCTAGGTATGTCCTCATCACTGTGCCTTGTATGTGCAGAATGTGTGTCAGACAGACAGACAGCAGGAGTCTCTCTGTCCACTAGATTGAGGCGAGTCGCTACTTCTGTAGAGAGGTCCAACTCCGCCGCCTGTTTCTGCCGGTGCACAGACATGCCAGGAAAATACATTTATTTTTTTCACACGTAATTCTAACTTCATGAACGCTTTGACGTTACGGGAGAGAGAAAGAGAAATGTCTACCTTTGCATTTCTAAAAGACTGTGTTTCCTCAAAGCTGCCGTTGACTGACTTGCTGAAAGTCAAGCCACCCCACCTGGAGATGAGTCATAGGTTAGAGAAATAAAATTCATCAACATACGCAGCACACACATGCAAATACATACTACACTAACCTGTCCTTGGTTGCAGAAGCATTTCTCCATGTAAACATGCTCGGGGCAGCTGTGCAACAGACACAAATGTCAGTCCAACGGGGCAGAGTTCACTGGAACATTATCACTGATAGGAACATACTGACTGAGTAATGTGGATAGGGATCTGTGTATTCAAGGAATGGTTTACATCTATTAAAAAAAAAAAAAAAAGGCCCTAAACAAGTCTGAGGTAATTAGAACTGAAATGATTAGTTGATCAACAGAAAATGTATTGCCAATTATAAATTAATTGTAAAGTAATTTTTCAATAATTAAAAGTAAATTAAGTATATTTGGACTAAATTATATTGGCATGTAATTATAATAACAATGACATTTTATATTGAAAAACCAATCTGTAGATGAAGCATCACTTACAACTACCCACAATAAACACATTTACAGATTCTACTGTCTTTGGAGGTGAGTAAGGTCTATAGAGGTGTCTTACCTGTGTATGCTGTCTTCCTGGGGACTGGTTCAAAGGTTTTCCCTGAAGCAGCAGGTTTGTGATCACCCTGTGACAGTGACTCACTAGGACCAAAAGGAGAAAAGGATCAGAGAGGACAAACTAGCTCATATCTTGGGGTATACTGTTGAGTGGATTTTGGTGGAACCCCCCC
>NW_019521211.1:0-101663 GCF_002814215.2 Seriola lalandi dorsalis | reverse complement strand
AAAAAAAGAACAACACTTATCGTTATACTCACTCTTGCGGTTTTGTTTGGTTGAAAGGAAGTGGTTGACTTTTGCTGTATTTTTCTGTCACCATCTCCAGCAAGCGCCTGTAGTGCTCCTTATTATTCTGCTTTATGGCCTAGAGGCACAACCCAAACACGTCACTGACTAGGCCAAATGGTGATTGGTCTTTAGGGAATGAGTCTTTAGCTGTGATTATGAGGTGTTTCTCTTGGTAAATACAACTCAAAACATTATTTTACCTCTTCCACAGTAAGACTGGGCTTGTAGCAGCGGCTGTGTCCAAAGCCATTGCAGGCTGGGTCAGGGTTAGCAGTTCCTACTCTCAGAACAGACCTAGAGGGCAACAGCTGAAGGGAGCCTCTCCTCTCCCTGTCCTTCCCCCTGTCCACGAGGCCTGCAGAGAGCGCTGTCCCACTGGATTCAAAAAGGTTATGTACATTAGCAAGGGAGCATCCTCAAAAGATGACACTAATGAACAAACACTGATAAATAAGACAACTCTACAAATATAATCATAGACAACTGGATGCATAAAGGTTAAAACAGCAGTGGTGTAGGGTAGGAATAAAGAGTCTCAAATACTGGATCACCTACCTGTATTTCCTCATTAAAGGAGGTGAGGATCCCTGATAGGGATTTTTGCCACTCCTCTCATTCACTCCACCCACTGGTTTATCTGTGGATTAAAGAAAAAATCATCCGAATGAAGACGGGGATTATGATGACAGGACTACACAGGAAAGAATGTGGATGAGACAAATTTAGTATTTTCCTGCAGTAACAGCTGCCCCCACTTACCCATTCTCCATTCAGTATTGTTCAACCATGAGGTGTGGAGCTCATCTATCCCCATCAGAGTGACAGGCTGAATCACAGAGGAAATTAAGGTCAAGGTCATTAAAGATGAAGAAAACCTAGGTTGTGCTTGTTTTCTGATGTTCTTGTCCAAACCCTACTGGTTAAAAAAGTTGTCCAGTGTCCAGTACAGTGTAACGGTTACACTGACTTTGCTCACACCTAGTAATTTTGTGTCTTGATCTACTCAATATGCATTATAGTTCATGTTATCAGAATGTGTCTCAAATGGAACTTAATTACGCACATTGTCACAATTTCTTCCCTGTTCAAATTTGATGTTAGATTTAGGTATCTGGTCACTGCTGAACAGAGAGGAGAGGACTCAAAGGCTACTGAACATCTTGCTGCAAGTAAAGCCTTTGAAACTGGGTTGTTTAGTATAGGCAAATCAACTATATCCACATTTTGTAGGTTTATTTTTGTATATGCAAACTACAAACGTGTGAAGGTGGATCTTTAAAACAAAAAAGTCAGACACACAACCTAAAAAAATACAGTAACACTCCCAAATGTGTCCTCAGTGCATTTTGCATGTAATGCTCCTCTATTCAGTATTGTTCACACCCAGGAAGCATTTCTGACCAAATCTAAACAGGACAATTGATATCTACAAAACAAAAAGTCCACTGGACATTCAACACAGCAGCTGTGCATCTGTTTCATCAAACAGTAATTTCCACTGGTGGAAATAATGGTATATTCTAAAGGATCTGAATACTTCTTCCACCACTGTTAGTTTTCCATCAAATTCCAAATGCACATTTTTGATGGTGGTAGGTCGACACACAAACCTGTGTCTCTTCATAATATCTAGGCTTCTCACGCCTGGTGGTCAGCGGGTTTCGCAGCCTGAGCAGACCTGCTACCCCGGCCACAGTCTTCTTCACAAAGCTGATGACTACATCTGAAACAGAGGACACAACAAATCAACAACCCTCTCCATTTGACTACATGTTTAGAATAAATATCAAGACGTTTTGTTTTCTTTTGCAAACAAACCTCGCTTGCGTCTTTTCACCTCTACCGGGTCACTCTGGCAAACATTGTCTGCAACATCAACACTGTAACAGAAAAAGAAGATTTGAGATGGATGATATCAACTGTATCTCAATATTATTTTCTCAGTGATGTGATATCAAATCACATTAAATCTTTATCAAGGTGATAATGTTCATTCTTTGTTTAATCTTTTTAATCTTTGTTTAAAAGTGTTGATTCAATTTTATGGTCATTTTGGATGATGTAGTTTAAAGCTGTATTGTATTATACTGAGTGGTCTCTCTACTATTTAGTCTACCCTCATTGATATAAATGGGATGGATAAAATATTAGGGCTACACCTCAGGACTTTCATTATTGATTAATCTGACAAGTCAGTCTAATACAATGATCTATAAAATATGAGGAAATAGTCAAAAGACGGTTGACGTCAATCAAACAATTGTCAAACATGCCCATCACAACTAAAATACTGCCCATACCACAGGAAATAAACGTTAAAAGATTGCAGTTTTCCAATACTACAACACCTTGACAACAATACAAGGCAATATTTACACGAATATATTATCACATTACTTTTTATGTTGCTGATTAATAATACTTAGGAGACTTCCAGACACCAACCTCCGACCTTAGCTACAATATCCGTTGATTGATTAGTAGCCAACCAGGCGGATATTAGGATGTACAATACAACTGGTATTACACAGAGTACTAAAATTAGCCTTTATCTTCAACAACCGACCTCTGGTAGTTCCGTTTAGCCGGTCTGCCGTGACTCTCCTGCCGCTGTGCTCCCGCTTTAACGCCAGGTCGCGTGGGTACCTCCTGGCTAACGTTACCTTTCCCGGGCCACTCGGTGGGGTTTTGCCCCGTAATGGGCTCAAACAGCGACGAGATTCCGTCAACTATCCATCCATACATCCCAGACAAATACGAGAAAATTGTAACGAGGTCTTCTACGTGGGCCAGGACTATTTCACCGCAGATAAGAAGTCAAACAACGATCTACGACACAGACCGCCCACCGTTACCTTAGCTAAGCGTTAGCATCACTGTGCTGAAACGCGAAGGATGTGCGTCACACCGTGTTGATGTTTCACGTAGTGCGAACGTTTTGTACGTCGACGGAAAAGGCGCGTGGGCGGACTCTTACAGTACATCTGTTTGGAAACAAGATTTGGAACACCGCTCACAAGCGGCTTTTGAGGAGTAAATAAACGAACCAACCCCTGACCGAGAAGGTAAAGAACGTCAGCGGCAGATCAAAATATCATTGGCTGGTGCTGAGCAGCTCAGATATCAGCTGTTATGTAATAATGATCAACATCTCACTGACTCTCAGAAACAGAAATAAGGAGTAAATGTTTAATTGTCCCGGAGTTAATGAAATTTGCAATTAGATCAGTTTGGTTGTGCTTGTTTTTGCTGTATATCCATATGAATCTTTCTGAACATTATTATTGGTACATTGTGTGAGACACCAGAGTCAAATTCTTAAGCACAAACATGCTTCGCTAATAAACATCATTATGATTCTGAATTGTTCAAAGAATAGACCAAAAAAGAAAAAAAAATTAAATCTATGATCGAAGATTTAAATTTATAGATTTAGATCTCATATTCTCATAATTTTGATTTAATTTCTGAATTTTAACAATATACATTCTGATAAGTTAAAAGTCTGACTTAGTTTCATAAAATGTATTTTGTAAATTCAATCTTGGGTGTTCGTAGTAATTTAGTAATCATAAATCTCACTACAAGTGAAATAAATAGAGGTCTAACTTACCAGCAGTAACTTTATGATAGAATAATAGTTATTAAGCATGCCATGTATGAAAAGGCCAAGAATGAACTAAGGCAAAAGAAAAATATGGTAAAATGGAAAGAAAAACCTGTACGCATCTCATCTGCCTGTGACTGCTTTAGTAGAGCCTATGCCTTTTTAAAAAATTTTTTTTATTGTTCTGTTCCATTACTCTATTCTTGTTATTTAATTTTAATGCTTAATCATCCACCCTGCATTTAACGTTATTAATTAAATTAAATTAAACAGCACATGATAGTCAAATATCTTATACAAATTCTTTCTTGAAAAATTTCCATTGTGCAAAAACGACAGATAATCCAGGATATATGTAAATTCTGAGCTACCATAAGAAATAGTTCTCAGATCTGTTTGGCTTGTAATCACACATTTAAAATATTTATTAATTTTATGGTAGAAACATAGATAATACAAAAACATAGGGTTCACCTTTATGAAATAATATATTCACTAACTATGTTCATCATAGATTTGCAGTATAAAACCAGTGCACATTTGGACACATGAACATCAGCCTTATTTACATAGCAACAAAATGGTATAAAACATTAGAAAAATGACAGACAGCACTACTTAAAATAATCAAAAACATCTGTTTTTGCAACAGCTCAAGAGTGACCTTCAAAATACCGAGGTGTAGGGAATAGAAAAATTACAATAGAAAATCTTAAAAAATAATTTATGTACTTATGTACTAAAAAAAAGAAAAAGAAAAAAAAAATCATGTCATCAAAAAATTCAACAAATCTGATAATACTTTCTACAAATATCTACATAAATGTAAGGCATGGACAGTTTTGTAATGATATGCAGATAGGAGACATTCATTCTTTCAGTGGACTACTTTGGGTCGGGCTGGAGAACAGACGAGCCTGAGAAGACACAAACAAAAAACAACCTTTATCTCAAAACTTAAGTAAGTTACATAAATAGCAACCAAGGTATCATACAGTTCAAAACAAAACCACTGTTGATGGTTTGCGTTGTATTTCTTTGAGTGAATTCAAAGATTTTTATTAAGACAACTGTCAGCTTGCTGAAAAATTTGATTTGTTTAAAAACAAACAAAAACACAGAATTAATGTACAAGCACGGTTGGGTAATCAAATTTTTTGCAGTGCAAAAACACCTATTATTATATTATTATAAAAAAAACTTGAAATATTTATATGATCTGCCACTACTGCTCTGCTGCCAAAATGAACAATCCTCTAGTATTTTAACACATCAGTGAATATTGCAAAGGTATGTCAGCAGAACCTCATTTATCATCTTCAGATGAAATATTCAGTTCCGTCAAACACATGAGAAATGCAGCCGTAATGAAAACAGATGAAAAACTGTCCATTGTCAGCATGGCTGTCACACTCCAGTCTTTGAGTATAAATGTCCTGCAGGTTTTTATTACTGCCTGATGGTTAACAAGCCACATTTTGCACCTCACACACTAGGCATGGTTCATTATAGTATTATACCGTTGTTTCTGTACGTTTCAGTCCATTTACTATGAATTATGCACATCTACTTCACAGTACTGCCAACAATTTTTCGGAGCATACCAGTTTTTTTTTAGATTTATGAATGCCTTTTTTCTCTACATTCAAGACAGCCACTGGTTTCGAGTTAATGTCAGTATGAATGAAACAAGCTTGAAACATGTAATCCATCACACTAAAAAGAGCTAAGGTAGAACTGTTGTCTAATATTTAGAAGTTTTCTATTTCATATATTTCTATATCACTTAAAATGACTTAGCCTTCATGTAAAGAAAATCACACCTACAGCATGCTTACTTTTCAGCGCTAAGCCGTCATTGCAAATAACTATCTTATTTATCCATCTAGGTGTATAGTGTACATCCCATTTTTCACTCTATATAATGGATAAATTCCACACTTTCATAGTTTGGACACTAAAATAAAATGATAGGGGGTACTATACAATATAGTACGTAGTAAGTGATTTTGATCGTGTTTGGCATGTTCATGTGCTGATAGCAAGCTCTGACATTTGATCACCCAATAAACAGGTAGTAAGAAACCTTAATGTTATCATTATCCTTTGTGCATTGTCCATGACTGCTTTATCATTTGTCTCAGGCTCAAATTTCTGATAACACAATTTCTGAATACGATGTTGCTCAACAGCTTACTCAAATCTCAGTTGTCCCAACCATGATGTAAAGTTGATGTTTCTGTCATTCTGACATGTACTGAAACAAAATGCACTCAAAATGCTTTAGAATTTAAATCAGTAACATTATATATGTTTAATCAGCAAAAATGATCTTAAACATGGTATGAATTATAGGAGGGTGAGAAACCTGCAGGATGTGTTTGTTTGAGACCACAGTGTAAAGTCTAGTGCACTCAGTGACTGCTGACAAGTCAGTACCCATTCTGAGAAGAGCATTGTGCTGCTTTATTATTTGGTGGAGTGAGTATATTACACTCACACTCACCTGGACCATTCAGGTAAAGTGGCGACAAGCAGCTCAGGTACAGCCACGTCCTGTTCTCCTGCAGCCAGCGCTGCCGATAACCAATCATATCAGGGGAACAGGCTGACTGTATCCTCCTTTCCTCTTTAGGGGGCACGGCTAAATGAGTCTTGCCTACTAGGTTGGGAGATGATAGAGCACAGAGGTTTTGTGGGATTTGATAACATGTTCCCAGGAAATGTTAGGTCGCCCAACACAACATCATAATTTGTCCTAGAATTACTTGTACTGTCTTGTACTGAACTTATCCTGGAAAATGAGTGACCAAAGAAAGGGGCATGTGTCTAAAAGATATAAAAACATACACCCAGTACCCTGTGACTACACATATCACACTTTATATTAATTAGGTGCTCAGAACCCAACACGTTGTGTTTATTAATTTGGTATTAAAGGAGGATGCCTTGAAATTTCCATCACCAGAGTGATTTTATTTCTTCCACCGTGGTGCATTCAACTCAATTTCTGGTGCAAAAATTCACCTGTTTCAGCCAACTTATACTTCATGCTTCTCACCTTGCCTGGCTCCCACCAACCGTTGCTGGACTTTCTCTAGATGGTGGATATAATCTGTCAGGGATAGCTCTGGGTCCTGAGACGTTCCCCCTGAATGCCCCGAGGCAAGAGAGGTGCTTGAGTATGACCTGAAGAAAGAACAGATCTTATTAGAGGAAAATTTACTTCAATTCAACTTAAATATTTGTAGGGTCTTTAACTTAAATTTTTCAATTGAAGTCTGAAGTTAAAAAACTCTTTGCTGCAGAGGAGACCAAACCTGTTATGCAACCTGAAGGGCGATTTGCTGGGTGGAACAAGAGCTGACACCGTGTCTCTGTTTGGGGGCGAGTCAGAATTTGATCTTGGCTTTTGCTGCCTTAAAACTTCAACTTTAGGTCCTGTAAGAGACATTAAGATTAAAAATCCAACCACTCATATACACGGTCAAGCGATGGATATGTTAAATTGTGTTCACAAAACTAACCTGGAGCATGCCCATTGACAGTCCCAGATAAAGATAATCTTCTAATTGCTTTCTGCCATTTTTTGGTGAGGAACCTCATTCTGTAAGAAAAATAAATATAGGGTTGGTTTGGTTTATCCATACACAAAGCTAATGTACCTTTTAAAAAACATTTACATTCTGGTGTGGCCTCTACCTTGAGACTGCTATGACCACTCGTACAACAGCCCTAAATCGTCCGAGGGGTCTGCGCTGGGAGGAGAGTGGAAGTGAGGGCCGTGCCCCCATATGAGCGATGAGACACAGTGTGGCCTGCTCACACTCCTGGAAACCTCCCAACAACAGCAGCAGGTAACGCTTCTGGTACACCAGAGCTTTCCTGAAGCTCTCAGCGCGCAGGTAACGCTCATACAAACGCTGCATCTGCAAACAATTGAACAGAGGTTGGAATTGTTTCATCACTGTGTTTAGGATGAGGGTAAATCTATTTGGAGGTGCCCAAAAAGTATATCTACACAAAGGAAAACACTACAGTGCTTAATTTCGAAAAAATCAATCTAATCTGAAATCTGATCCAAAAATGACTATTATGCGATTGTTTATATCATAACAAATGTGTGTATGTGCATGCATTTCCTACTGACCTTGCTGTTGCTGGTAACATCATTGATGGGTCTGTTTTCAGTTTCAGTGGTGATCTTGGCAAGCTCATTCTCTGTGCGGCGCAGCTGCCGCTCCAGGAGGGTGAGTCGATGTTTGAGAGTGGCTCTCTCCTGACTCAGTGATGTTACCCGCTCCGTCAACTCTGAGTTCTCCTTCAACAACCTCTCCAGCAGACTGGATGATGATGATGATGACGATGACATGGACGGTATCTACAGTGATAAATATAGATTTTTTATTTTACGTTTAACCAAGCAGGAGTCCATTTAAGTTTAAATTTAATTACATTTTTACAACATTTCCAGCATTATATGAATTCAACACAAATTAAGTGACAAATAGGTCAAAGATCAGAAAGGGACCTTCACTAAAGAGTGTCTAGTATTATTACTGCTCTTACAAATATTAGCTCCTTCAGCAGTGTTCATGTGAGAATAATAACCACTTGTGTACCTGCTGGTTTTGTTGTGAGCTGCCTGCCTGGGTGCTGTCAGCCTGGAAGCTGCTTTGGAGATGCTGTGAAGATGCAGCCTTGTGCTGCTGTCCTGTGGTTCGTCCAGACAGCCTATGAGCAGCCATCTCTTTCTCCTCTCTTTCCAGCTCTGCCAGAGTGTGCTGGAGCTCCTGCATGCGCTGCTGGTCCTTTTGCCTCAACAACTCCAACTCGCACTAAAGTCAGAAATGGTCATCAGGAGGTGTGCTTCCATGTGTTCAAACTTCAAAATCTTAAATATATCTAAAATATGTGCATTATATTTGAGAAAGAAGTGAGTACAGTAGAGAAGTGTAAAAACTAAATTGATGATATCTTACCAGTTTGTTATTGGCTCTCTCCTGTCGTATCTCCTTCTCCATCTGCTCCTGCCTCCCCTTCCTCCTCTCCCTCTCCCACTGCTCCTCCCTCTCCCTCTCTTTGTCCTTCAGCAGTCGGAGTCTCTCCTTCAGCTCTGCGAGTTCCGCCCCTTGGCGTTTGGACCGCTCTCGCTCCACCTCTAAAGCACGGCTGGCTTCCTGTTTCTGCTCCTTCAAGGTCTCCATAGCTACACGATGTCGAGTGGCGGCCTCCTGCTCCCTCTGCAGTTCCTCCCTCCTCGCTCTGTCCTCCTCTTCCCACTTCCTTCTGCTCTGCAGTAGCTCGGCCCTCAGTTTGTCTGTCACAGCTGCCAGTTCCTCCCCCTGGCTTCGCTCCTGCTCTAGCTGGACACGCATGTCGGAGATAAACTTCCTGTCTCTGGCTGCATCGGCCTCATGTCTGCGGCTGAGCTCATCCACCTGCCTGGAGCTTCGGTCTCTCTCTTCATCCAGCTTCCTGTGAGCATCTGCGAGTTTAGAGTGAATCTCACCCAAACGAGATTCTGCCTCAGTCAGGAGACGCTCGAGACGAGTCTTTTCTGTCAAGTTGAGATCTTGTTGGTGGGCAGAACGTTGACGTTCATCTTCTAGCTCCTTCTGGGTGTCGTCAAGCCGTTTCTCCAGCAGCATACTGCGAGACTGTTCAATCTGAAGCTCACGTCTGAGGTTGCTGCAGGACACCTTCTCCTGTTCTACCTGACCCTTCAGAGCCATGACCTCTGACCTCTGCTGCTCAGAGGATACTTGCATAGCCTGGACAGGGAAGAGGAGGGTCATTTTTCAGAGTTTAAAAAAGGAAAGCTGAAGTCACTTTGGATTCTTCACATAGTTTGATCTTATAAACACAGCCATTATGCAGAGCCATATTATGGGCATGACTAATAAACCAAGTTCTCTGGTTTTCTCTTCTCTTACCTCTCTCCTTTCCTCTTCCTCTCTTTCTTTACGGACACTAAGAGCTCGCTCCTGCTCTAGTTGTTGTTGAAGCTCCTGGACTCTGGTTTGCTCCCTCCTCAAAGCTTCCTCACCTTCTTCGATGGCAAGCCTGGAGAAGCAAAATTATACTTTTCACCACTTTTGGCAGCATTACATGAATGCCTGTTTGTGTGACTGATATTCCTAGACATGAGCTCAAAAAATAAAAACTAGCCAATTAAAATTTAATCCAAATTAATAAAATAAGATACAAAGTTATTGAAAATACAGCTATCCCATTAAAAAAAAATGCATCTGTTTGTGGCATCTACTTGATAACTTTAAAAATTATGCCAATGCTGATCTCAATCAATATTTTTTTTATGGCGGATAATACACAGTGTGCTCCATTTTATATATGATGTTGACTTGTTACTGACATAAAATGTTGCTGTTATACAGTATGTAGGTATACCTGAGTGATTGCATTTTGTTATTTTGCTCTTGCTGAGTGTCATGAGCACATTTCAGTTGTGTCCGACTCTCCTCCAGCTCCACCTTTAGGTGGGATTCAACCTGTCCATCAGTGTGTAGTTGATCTCTGTGCCAGTCATTTTCACCTCTGTAGTCGGTCTGAGGAAGAAAAATGGAAGATCAGCACAGATATTCCAAAGCACTGAAGTTATCAGATAAGAAATCAATTAAATGTCAAAACTTTAACAAAAACTTCACTGCACAGCATTTGCAATAAATTTTCCCCTCAGTAGATGATATTAAAGCCTTCATTTAAAAAGATACAGAAACTCACTTGTGTATGTCTCTCTGCCATTCGACAGAGCAGCTCTCGGAGGGCAATCACAGTCTCCTGCAGTGCCCTTTTCTCCTGCTGCCAGCTCATAGGGGGGTTGGAGGATGATTTGTCCAGTAGGGTGGAACTATCTTCACAATGCTGCTGTGCTTGGCTCAGTGAGAAGGCTTTTAAGTCTGAGACATGAGGCTGGGAGGAGGAAGTGGCACGCCGTTGGGACAAGGTGAGAATTCTGCAGCTTTCTTGATATACTTTCTTCAACAGACCCTGCAGAAAGATGGGGAAAGAAATTGAGTACAATTCAGGGCTTACTGTCAAATAAATATAAACATTTTTAAGTGTAGATGAAGCCCACCTGAAGCTCAGGTGATAACAGGTCATCACTGTAGCTCATACTGCCTGCAGCACTATCTGTGTTAACTGTTGGGTTCATCCCTCGGCAGCGGAGGTACTCAACAAACTGAGCATCCAGTCTTTCAGTCTGTTCAAGCTCCACTCTGAGCCTCGCACCCAACTCTGAACTCACATCTGAAGCACAAGAGGAGAACAGAAGAGTTAAGTAGATGAGTCTGGTTATATTCTTTTTTTTTTTTTCTTTTACTGTCGACAATCTCCATTAAACGACCAAAACCAACAATGTATTGCCCCCATTAAGAAAAAAAGTTAAACAACAACATAAGTATGAATTCTTCTTTCTCAGTTTTTAAAGATTTGTCTTGAGGAGGAATCAATGGGTTTCATTTTGTGTGCCATGAACAGGTTAGTTCAGAGTATTATTTATACTTTGTTGAATATTTCTTGCTTTAATTAGTTAGTATCTATAAGTGCTATGAGTCAAGGCAACTGGACATTTCACATCTTATCCAAAAGGCTTTCATTTTAAACAAGTCTAGTTGCCTTGATGTACCACCTCTAGATAAACCATGACCGGGAGGACTGAAAATCTTCTCAGGTAACAGTTATACAGGCATCAGGCTCAGTGTGGAAATACTCACTGCTTCCATATCCATCACTGGCCCATTCTGGTGCTGATAAGGAGGAGATTGAGCCAATTGGGGATGGAGGGGTTGTTAGGTCAAGTCCATCCAACTCATGCACCTAAGAACATAAGAATTACAAATATTAAACCACATCTGAACCAAGATAAAAATCCAAACACTTCTTACAGAATGTCCAAAAATAGGATATGCAACCATTGTCAGACAACATACTTTGTCAGCATCCAGAGAGTCAAGCATGGAGAAGTTGTCAGAGACTGACACTGAGCCTGGGGAGTGGGTATTTTGTGTGGCTGGATCTGGTGTGATGGTTCTAGAGTGGGGAGGCTCCATCACAACCCTGGGAGATGTCTTGACCTGGGGCAGATCCAGGCCTGTGCTGTTCAGAGCACTGAGCTCAGACAGGCGAGAGCAGAGAACAGAGGCTTGGAACCGTTCTGGGATTCTGTCCTCGGAGCATTCGAGTCTCCTTAAAACCTCTGGAGAGCTCAGAGAGGCTTCATCACGAGAGACACTCACAATGTCCTCAAAAGCTCTGTGAGAAATATCTGTTGAATGAAGAAAATAAAAATTGTCATTATGAGAACAATATTTTGTTGCAATGCCATTGTCATTAAGGGGATTTTTTAATCCTTAATACCTGAGTACTAAGAAGCATCGCTATCATGTGGTAACAGTGCACAATTAGTACTTAACCTGAATATTTAACAGCAGAGTACATGTTTCAAGACACATTAAGTCCTCACCTTTCTGTGCGTATCCTTGTTGATGATGAAGTGTGTCCTGTTGTTGACAGTGCTCTCGGAGTTGCTGTAGTTCTTTTTGTTGATAGGCCAATTCCTCTTCCTGTAGAGCCAGGTCCTCCTGTAAACCTCGAAGCTCTGCCTTCAGCTGCTGGTTATCATTATCCAGGTCAACAAGGGCACGGTCTTTGGTCTGATAGACAGAAGGACACATTAAAATTCATCTACTAAGTTTATAATACATAGGTCTAATTTAATTAATTCTAATGAATTAACTCCCAGAGGTGCAGGAACTGTATCTGATTTTCTGTTCAGTTTTATATTCTCACCTGTCCTTCCTCATGTAGTTTCTCAGCCCTTTCTGTACTGGTACACAGACCCTGTTTCACTGCAGTCAGCTCCACCCTCAGAGCCTGATGATCTGCTCTCAGTCTGATGAGCTCAGTCTCCTTCTGTCTCAAGGCAGCGTCTGCTTTAGCCAGGGTCACTTCAGCATGTGTCTGAATAAAAAGAAAAACATCCATATTAGCAGTAAGTATCATAATAATTACTTTCCTGGATTGGCATATGCATTCACGCCGCATGTTTTTCCATTTCCTTTTCAGTTTTCTCTAACAAACTTTTGAGCGCAAGATGAACGGAGTTAAGTGCTTTGCAATGTAGCAGCATTTTAATGAGCACCATATGTCATACATGCATTGTTCCCAGCTTAGAAATTTGATGCCATCTTTTACTATTACAAACCATTCTAACATGCTGTGACCATTATGACATACTAAATGTCAAAACCAGCTGTGCAACAGTACAACAGTACAAACAATGTTCGACAGAATGGAAAGAAATGCAACAGCACAACCGATGCATTTCAGCCTCCATAGTTTCTTTAAAAAGACCACAACTTCTCCTTACCACATCCCGCCAAGATAGATCGTAAAGAAAAATAACATGCACCAGCTTTTAAAACAAGAGCTAACAAAGATTTTGCTCCTTCTTCCTCATTTTAATGTCACTTCCTCTGTGCAAGATTCTGCTGTCTCAGTGCCGTAACACGTCATTACGCTCCTAACTATAAACAGATGTGGTCTTGCCTGCAGTCGCTAACACAGCTGCATGTGAGCAAAAAAAAAAAAAAAGTGTTTCTTGTTGGGACCTGGGGCCTGTTGAAGCAGGTTCACTGAGTTGCCTGGGTGACTTTGCAAAGAAAAACCCAGACTTCTTCAAATCTGGAACACAATCTTGTTCTGGGTGTCCTGACCAGTCTAAAGGCACAGTCAGTATTTTTTTGACCACATGCATTTGAAGTAATATGTTCACACAGACATGATTAGAAACTAGATAAATGATTAAATCTCATCTTAGATGTACTTTTTTGCTAACTATCAATCAATTTGAAAGTGACAGCATATCCTGTGTTTGGAGTTCTGGTTCAAATTAGCATTTTAGATTGTGTTTTTAAAAGTGAAAAAACATTCAGGTTTACTTTGTACAGTAGCAACACTCACCAGCACCTCCTTTTGAGCCTCTTCTTGACTGGTTTCCTTTTCATTGAGTTGAGCTGTCAGGTCCTGGATTAGGCCTCTCATTGAAGTCGCCTCCTGTCTAAGCCTTTCGATTTCCTCCTGGAGTTGCCCCTCCCTCCTCCTCAGTGCCTCACTTTCGGCAGAAAGCTCTCCCTTCACAGTCTCAAGTGTTTTAATCTTTGCCCTTTCCAGAGCAACCACTTCCTCCATGTCTACCACCTCGGCTCTTACCTCCTGAACTTGTCTCTCAAGAGTGAGACTGGTTTCTCTGAGAACCTCCATTTCTATTTTAATTTCCTGCTCCTTTGTTTTTAGAGTCTCAAGCTCTCTCACCATCTCCCGTTCTTTCTTTTGGAGGTCAGTTACCAGAGTGTTAAGGTGGGCTTTCTCCTTGTGCAGGGAGCTCACCTCTTCAGCTTGAAATTTCAAACTGTCCCTCTCCTCCTCAGATAGTTTCCTCTTGTCGCTCTCCTCTTCTACTTGTTCTTTCATCTCCACCAGCTCAGCTTCTTTGAGGGTGAGGAGACCTTGGAGCTCATCTGTCTTCTCCCTCTCAGCTTTCAGCCTTTTCCCAAACTCCTCACCATGTCCTCTATACTCTTCCTCCTGGGTGAGCAGTAATCGCTCTAGTCCCTCTTTCTCTGCCACTGCAGTCTCAAGCTGACTCTGAAGAGCCTTGAGACGAGATCGAAGGGATCGAGAGGATGCAGAGTGAGTCAGACTGAGCTCTTGCTTCAGGCTGCTTGGCCCTCCCCTCCTCTCCTGTTCCTGGACAGTGTAGTGGTGAGGTTCAGGACTGGGAGCGGGCGAGGGATTGATGCTGTCACCATCCTGAGAGTCGCTAACTTCATGTAGGTTGGGGCCCAGTGTGGCGAGTTCTGCCTGCAGCGTGCTGATGACCTCATGAAGGCGCTCCTCTTCTTCCTCTTTGTCCTGACGCACTCTCGCGATTTCAGACTGAAGATGTTCCACCTGTGAGCGTAGATCCTCAAGCTCAATCTCAAAAGCCTTTTTCAGAAAGATTAGAAGCAGACAATTAAAGTTTTCATCACTGTCTCATCAACTACATGTATTCCCACACTGTCTGCATGCATTGTGTGTTTTTATAACAACCTTGTTGTCCCTGGTATTCTCCAGCTCCTGTTCAAGCCTTTGGATCTCATTGTTGAGATGGTCGATCTCCTGGTTTTTCTCCTGGAGTAGTGCTGAGGGAAGTGTCTCTTCCTCCATTTCCTCCTCATCACTTTGTTCTTCTTTCTCCTCCTTGACTACAGTGAGTGCCGACACAGTCTCCTGCAAGCACAGTTGTACATGCCAGTTTCAATTATAATCTAATAACATAGATAACATGGGTTTAAAGATTAACCAGTCCAAATCTAAAAAACGATACAAGAGTCGGATTCTGTTACATCAACCACAGATCCAACCAAAATTCTAACTCTCTTGTTAGCGTGCTGCATTCTCACCACCTGCTTCAAGCCATCCACAAAAACCCACAGTGGAACAAATCCAATGAAACAAAATTGAGAAAACAATTTATTTACTTAATCACACTTATTAATATTCTATTTCCATTATTACGGATTGAGACATATCGAATCGTCTGAAGGAGAAATACACATCATTTTGTGTGAAGTAGCTCTTGCCTTCAGTGCAGCGATCTGTTCCTGGAGCTCATTAACATGAGCTGCATTCTGATTGGTCAGTAGCTCCAGCTGTAGTGTGAGGTGTTTTAGTTCAACCTCTTTGATGTTCAAGTCTCTCTGCACATTCTCCAGTTGACCAAGCAGGACCTCAGCCTGAAAGACATTATTTATTGAAAAAAAATAAAATGTAAATTTTCAAAATTCTGTAATTGCAACATGGATCTGAATACTCGTCCGCATTTGTACCAAAGGTTAGCACTACAATCAAATGCGCAAGTCAAAAACCACTTATCAGCCATAATCATCTTGGCTACATTACACCAGCTTTGCATAAAATCTTACAGACCTCTTGCTCTTTGCTCTGGAGGCTCTGCTGAGCAGTGTCCAGGGCATCCCTAAGCTCCTGAGTGGGGTCACGCGTGTTGTCATGGTAACAGTGTCTCGTCTCATCCAGTTTGGACTGCAGAGCGGAGATCTGAAGCCTGTTAGACAGCTGCTGCTGCTCCAGTGCCTGCTTATCCTGACAGACAGAAAAAAATAAGGCGTAAATTCTTGAGAAAAAAAGTGAAGGTGTGCACTAACACCGACACTACACCTAAACTGAAAGTGTGCATTTGTTCTTACTTGTGTGAGCTCCTGTTCTCTCAACTTCATTCTCTGAAGCTCTTGTTCAAGATGACTGATAGACCTATTACTCTCAGCGCTGTTAAGCAGTGCTTGCTCTAGCTCTCTGATTCTCCCGGCTAGCTTGTCTATCTCCTCGTTGCGTTCTGCAAGATCGCGCTGGGCCTGCTGATTGGCTGCAAGCAAGGAGGCATGGTCCTCCATCTTGTCTTTGATGACAGCTTGTAGACTTTCCACCTGCAGAGACATACAGGAGACAACATTTTGGATAACAAGTTTTAAGATTTTTAAGTCGGAAAAAAAGAATTTGCAAATAGAAATCTGCATGATTTTTAATTGAATAAGCCATTCCGGATCAACAGCCACTGGTACCGAATACTGAAATTAAGCCATTCCAGAGAGCAGTGACATGGAGGTGAGAGACAAATGGAGAGCAAAACTGAAGTAAATGAATATTAGCGAATGGATGATGAAAGGGGAATGAATGAAAAACGTACAGGAAGCACATAAAGCAGTACGATTTATCTATGGATGGTTGCATTAAAGTAATGATGTACAATACACACCATGCACAAGAGTAAGAGGAGGTAAGAGAAGTAGGCTACAGTTAGATTTCATACCTGCAGAACCAAGTCCTCAAACTACAGCAATCCGTTCAGCACAGGGGTAAACACATGGTAAAAGTCAGGCTCATTAGCAAACAAACAATACATTCATCACGTCAACCTCTGTAAGTAGTACTATGTATTCTTCAGGTAGCTGATAAATAAAGCCATCAGCAAAACATGAAGGCACTCATCACATCAAACATGTCAAAAATCAGACTCACTACAAATGCCTCACACTTTTAGTATCTGTCAATATCTAGAAAGAGAAATATATTTTTGCAATACTGCTCTGTTAAAGATGTTATTATGCTGCTTTATGGTTTTCTATGTCAAAATAAACACCAATCTCAAAGTGAGACTCGGCCCCATTTGTGACCTCTCCGAACATTGCTTCATATAAATCTGTCGGATTACTAGCCTTGCATGAGGAATACTATGTGACTGAACCACGGAGTTAATGTATGCAGTAATGAGGTCACAAAATGGAGCCCAGTGATGGTAAAATTTATAATGTGGTTGCTAAACATAAAGCTTCACCCTTAAGCTATATATGTACATTTCCACAGTTAATGGGCCTCACCCTGTGTCCTTTGTTATCCACACTGGCTGTCTGTCTGAGTTGGACCTCCAGCCTTCGGATCTCCTGTTGGAACTCGTCTCTCTCATGTTCGCGCTCCACAGCTTGCTCCTGTATGTATAGGGAAGAACCATGTGTAAGATGGTGTCCACTACATTAAGCAATAACAGGAGAGATTGTCCGGTCCACTCTTAAATAACACTACGAAGAATGTTAAGTGAGTGTATGCAGTGATCAGACAACCGCAAAAAATGACAGGGGAAACTGAAAGAGCAGATGTATGAAGAATTACATTTTAAATATAGAAATACGTTTGTTTTTTTTTTTGTTTTTTTTAAACGATCATGTTATTTTAATGTAAAAAGTCACCTCTATGAACTGGCGGTCGTGTTTCAGCTGTTTCTCCAGTGCTTGGACACGCTGGTTAAGGTCTTCAGTGTGGGTCTTGTGGTGCAGCTCTGTCTCCAGGCCCTTTGTTTCCTGCTCTTCCAGCTCTCTCTCCAGGGCCCTGAGGCGCTGAGACAGAGAGCCGTGGTCCTTCTCTGCCTGCCGCTGCAAGTCCAGCCTGTCCTGGGTCAAACGCTCTGTCTCTGCTAGTAGAGCTTCAAGAATAAGAGAGGATGGTTAGGGCAATACTTTCAAAGTAAAAACATGTATGCAGAAGGATTTTAAAAGCAGGCAAGAGATAAGGAGTTAAGTAATACAACTATTAAACATACTGTGATTTTCCTCCTGAAAAACCACTGAATGCATTCTCCTTAACAGCTCTGATCTAAAACATTGTTTAAGAGGTAAAACAAATAACACAGCACTCCAAGAGCCTTTGCTAAAAACTACTGGCGATGACAGAGTTACAAACGGCAACCTCACACAGCACTGCAAATATACCGCATATTCATCTCCCACCCCCCTCATCACACACATACTCCACTCTGACCCACAAACCTGCGTCAGGAGCTAAATTGAGCCAATGGCCTACGGAGAGAAGACACATCTGAGCACAGACATTACATAAGTGTATGGTCAAGCTCACTAAAGAGGTCGCGTAACACTTCATACAGACACACTAGATTTCATTAGTTTGTGCCTCCTCCACTCACCTTTCTCCCTCTCCCCCAGACCAGCGGAGAGATGCTCCTTCTGACGCAGGAGAATTGTGTGCTCCTCACTGAGCTCCTGATGCTTCAGTCTGAGGCTGTCCAGCTCTCCGGTGAGGCTCTGCATCTGGTGCAGCTTCACCTTCAGGTCCTCCAGCTCCTCCACTAGTCTCTCCTCTTGAGCCTCCTTCTGCTGCAGAGACTCCTCTAGGACCACTTTCTCAGCCACGTAGCCCTCTAGAAGCCCTAAATACATGAAGCAAATGCAAAGAGGTTATATGAGAAGAAAAAAGAAAGACATAATATGCTTCAGATTCTTGTGCTTAGCATAACAAATAGCTGAATTGTGTTTAAACTTCAGTGCAAGGGGTGAAATTGGAGCATAGGCAGAAGAGAAAGGCGTGTCAACAGTCAGTGGATTAACTACTGTAACTTGGCAGCATAAGACGAGTCAAGTGAAGCAAAGCCAATGAGGATACAGTTCTCACCCTCTGCTTTGTGGAGCTCCAGCTGGAGCTGATTCTTCAGCTTCGCCTCCTGATCGAGCTGTTCCAATAAGAGCTTGTGCTGCTCAAGAAGCTGGGCGGAGTCTTCTCTGCCCTGAGAGAACCTTTCCTCCAGAGAAATGTGGACATCATGAGTCTGCTCCAGCTGAAGAAAAGGGGAGAAACCCACGATTTTTAGACAGATAGCACTTTTATAAAACCGAATAAAAGATATTTGAAAGAAGGTTTTTGTGTGCATTGTTGAGAAACACATCTGGATGTATCGGTGGGTCTAAACATCCGTTACCTGTGTGTTGGCCTGGTTGAGCAGCTCCAGTAGTGTGTCTACTGTGTGTCGCAGTCTGTTGCAGGCATTCAGAGCTGCTTCTTCTCCTCCAGGATTGATCTGAGTATCTGAAACCAGCAGGCTCTCACAGAGCCGCTGGGTTAGCTCCAGGTCTTCTGATGACAAGTCTGCAACTGAAATACCTATGAGAAAAAGTCAAAAATATTTGTTGCATCGATACAAATATTGGCCTCTTGGTCTGTGACAAACTGAATCTTACTATTTAAGTCATAACTTTAGCTCTAACAAAAACCTCCCGTGAGACCAAAGTAACATGCCCTGTAACTTCAGAGTGAATCAGATGCTAACAGACCTGACTCTTGTGGATCTTTCATCCCTGATGAGCTCCTCTGATGTGTCGCCTGCTGAGATGTTTTGGTTCTTGCACTGATCTTTTGGCCAATCAGCTCCTCTGTTGCAACAGTGCTGCGAAGCATCTCAATCAGCACTTTACCCAGCTTTTCGTTGGCCTTATGCAGTTTACGTCTGGAACAGAAGTAACACATCAGACACACATACGCCAAGCCATCTTTTGCTCCATTTGTCAAACTGGAAAGTTGTCTCCAGGTACATGATAAGAAATGTTTGAAAAAACAATAAAACATACAACCACCCCTGTGTGTTTTGTAGATATGTGACATACCAGCAAAAGTTGCAATGATAGAAAATATATATATTTTTTTAAAGGACACCAAAAACATCATGTACCTTTCCTCTTTGGCAGTCTGCAAGTCATCAGTGAGCATTTTTAGAAGGTTGCCTCCCTCCTGACTTTCTCGTTCCCTTCGTTGGAGGAGGGTGTCCAGGGTCTCCATTTCTGCACGCTTCCCTTCTAACTCTCCCTGCAGACAGCCAACCTCGGCTTGCAGCTGGGAAAATGGACACACAAAGGTTGTCAATTCTAAAAAACACTAACCTATGGACTGCCCCTCTCCCACCTGTGCTAAGACTTGTTTAAAAGACATACCAACGTGTGCAACTGAATCTCAGAAAGAGGTAACAGAGTGAAACTAGACATAGAAAGAGGTTCAACCCCCAATGAATCAAATGACAACTTCAAGTCTTGGTAACAACAGAAATAACAAAACCACCTGGTCAACAACATCCCAGCAGAGTCAGCATGACAAAAGCAGAAGGTCTGTTCTGCATACATTAGGGAACCACTGGGAATCAAAACCAAATGTTAACAGTCAGATATATATCTGTAGTAATATATCTACAGTAGGAGAAAATACTCATTTGAAACCAGCCTCATACACACACACACACACACACCCCAACTAGAACCATCAGGCATCCTTGGCAGATTACTGCACTTTCTCTCTGTTGAGTTTTCTTCCATATCTGTGCTAATTTTTCTTACCGTTCCTTCCTCAGGCAGTCCATTCTCTCCTTGTCCTTTCACCATGTCTTCCCCCTCTTTTTCCCTCCCTCTCCTATCAAACACGTCTCATGCAGCCACCTGCCTCAACAAAACAATGCTGTTGCCCTGACAACAGTACCCTCCCAAACTCTCCAAGCGTCTCTTTGCTAACCCCAAGGGGTGTGTTTGTTAATATCTCACTATAAAAAGCCAAACCGTGCAGGTGCCATGGAAACAAATGTATACATACATCGTATTTATGCAGATTTTTTATAAATTTACAGAATTAGCAGAAGCAGAACAAGGGCACGGGAATGCAGAAATCAGACATTTATGAAGCGAGTCAAAATGTTTTAGAAATAAACATAAGCTTTAAAGAGTATAGCAATAATTTGGTACTAACTAGGATGATCCAAGTAAATGACCGACTGAAATGTCCCAGCATGCTTCAAATCTCCACAACAACAAATGAATGCAAATTTGCTCCAAAAGCTTCAAATCTCCACAACAAACAAAACCAACGAGGCTTTGCTCCAATGACTCCAGCCATCTGAAGTCTGTATTTCACTACTTTGCCACGGCTGAAACAAACAATTTTTTATACCATCTTTTAATTGGACCGTCTCTAATTAATCTTCGTCTGTAAGTTATCAGAAAATAGCGAAAAAATCCATTACAATTCACTGAAGCCCAAACTCATGTCTTCAAATGTCTGGATTTTCAAGTGTTGATCAGACAAAACAAAAATGATATTCAGTTTACTATCCCATAAAATGAACAAAAGCTGCAAATCATTGTAGCTTTCAGAAGCCAGAATTAGGAAATCCTTTGGCAATTTTGAAAGAAAATGAAATATTTTTCCATTGATTGATCAATCAACTAATCACTTCAGCCCTTCTGCCTGCTTCAATCACCAGAGTGTGAATGCACAACACACAAACATATACACACCAGATTAGTAGATTCATTGATATGATGCCTTTAACAAGATGTAATCTGATGTAGTGGAGAGAGGAAAATCCAGCCTATAGAGGCCATGCTTTAGCACCAATATTGTTCTCTCTCTCTTAATTTCCAGATATTCTATTTTCTGATGATATTCACTTTCCATTTCATTGTATTTTCTCAATCACCTCCTTAAGATTGTCCTTTGAACTACAATATCCATTATACAACACATTTCTCTCAGGCCTGTCTAGTCTTGCCCCTAGCAAAGAGAAGCTGCAGGTGTCATCCTATCCAAGCTTTTATTTTGCATTAAGAACATACATACATATATATATATATATAAAAATACTAGATTGGTTAGTGAATTTTTTTATGCAAGTGTGTATCCAGTACCTGGGCCACCACAGCATCAAGCTTCTGCAGCTGGGCAGTAAGTTGGCTCATTTTGCCTGTGTAGCTCTGCTCCTTCTTCTCTTGTTCAGAAGTGAAGCACCGCCTCAGGTTCTCAAGCTCCGCCTCCTTCTGCTCTTCAAACTCCGTCTTCAAAGAAAGCAGTAATGTGGATTCATGAATTAAAAGACTAGTCTACTGTAGGTTTATTTGTTTCCCAGCTACAAAAAGATCTCTGGCTTTGTCTCACTGGCTTATAGTAGACTACTGGCTTCACATTTCAGATGGTCAAATGCTAAATATCTGGGGAAAAAAAGTACATTCAGCCTTAAAACCTTCTGCATCAGAGGATAAAAAGCTTAGATCCATCCCATTTAGCCACCATTCAGATGGCAGCAACAACAACGCACGCATGAACCAGCAGAGCACAGATTCAGAGAGCGGAGAGACAGACGGACAAGAACACTTCTACATATATGATGGTGGATTATCTGGAAACTGGGTTTGAATAAAGCTCCAGTGGGACAGAGTCCAAGAGAAAGAACTATCCCTAGGAGTGAACTGGTGCAGCTGGGGCTTAGACAGGGCAGTGCCACAACACACACTACAGCTCTCAATAATCCAGAGATATTACATAATGATGTTTCAAACAAGCACTCGCATTCAAATAAATACACAAATTAAAATAAAACAAGTTTGGATAGACCTTTATGATATTTCCAGAGATATAATGAATTGATTATATTATATGCCAAAAAATGTTTAATTTCAAAGATCTTAATCAAAACTAACCAAACTCATCTTTTCCTCTCAAGCATTTCCTTTACCTTCAGTTGATTTATCCTATCCTGCAGTCTCTCCTCTGATTGGACTTTGAGGAGCTCCACCTCCTCTACGAAGTGCTGACGTTGCCTTGATGACTCCTCTTCAAGCTCCCTGCGACATGCCTCCAATTCCCTTGCAGAGATACCCCTTAATTCCTACAGTAGGACATGTATGTGTTTAATAACAGGCTATGCAGGCAGTTGGTCAAATGCTTACATTCAAAGCTTCTCAGAAAAAATCCAAATAAATACTCAGTGCCTCCACACACAAATACGCCATTATAAAAGGATGAATAATATCTCTGTGTAATCCCTCCTCTAATGGGCTGTAAGAGCGACAGAGACAAGAACTCTAGTGACAACCATTAAAAGCAACTAGCAAGGCAGAGCATGGGATCTTTATTCACCCTGTAGATGACAGATTCACTGTCTCTCTCTCTCTCACTCACACAGACACACACATACAACATGATGCTCTATCATGCATTGCACACCTGGAGCTGTAGTTTGTGCTGGCTGATGAGTTGCTCTTTCTCAGCACTGTAGGTACAAGAGAGCTCCTGGAGAGCAGTGCTGTGTTGTTGCTCAAGCTCCAAAACCTTCAAAAGTACAGAAAAGGAAACTGAATTTTTGCTTCAGTTACAAATTACAGAAAAATCCATATTTACCATTTTTGTCAGCATGAAGATGCTGAGCAATTATATATGCTCAGATTGCACTCATTTTATAACCAGTGTCCTTCAAGTAAAGACAGTTAAAATTTGGGCAATTTAAGAAGTTAGGAAACCAAAGTAATGTAGGGATGACTGGGTAAGTACCTGCTTCTTAAGGGTCTCCAGGGCTTTGCAGTGTTCAGTATCTAAGGCATCTTTTTGAACAGCCAGCTCAGTCTGTAAGAGAAAATCACGAAAAACAGCAGAAGTTGTAAATTACCTGTATTTTTGTTTACTGAATGAATAATAATTGAATTGATAAAATGTTAGCCAGAGGTCCACCACCCATTTTTATTTCTCACCTTGTGAATGTGGCTGAGCTCTGCTGCCATGGCACTAAACTTCTCCATGTGTACCTGAGCCAGTTCTTTCCTCAGTTCCTCCCTGATGGACAGCTGTTCTGCAGCATGGCGCTCAATTATCTGCCTATGTTCTGACTTCTGGCGATTCAGATCTTGACGGTGCCTCTCTTCAAGCTGCAACTTTTCATCCCGCAGTGTCTGAGATTGAGAAGACAGTAGCCTTGTAAGTACGTTTATACCCTTCAAACTGAGAAACTGCAGGGTTCATCAAGTTAAATTTATGACATATAAAACATATAAAAAATACAATCATACATCATATTTTCATACTTGCGTATGAAAGTCTGATGGAACCCCAGTAGGGACAATATTGCCTCATATAATTGATCATTATATCACATTTTTCAGTAATTCCCCAGAGAATAACAATAACTCCTAATGATACAGTTAATTAAGTCAGCACAACCAGCACAATGAGCTTCATTGCTACTGTAGCTAAAAGCATTGGCAGTGTTTGCTATAGGTCTAGTGGTGCTGCGCCTCCTACTGCACAAACCACTGTTCTGACAATCCCACTTTAGTTTATAGATGTATAAAATCTCTCGACAGCCTGCAATCAGTTACAAAAACATTTCAGAACTACCATAACTGCCTACAGGTGGCTGGAGGAAATATTAACCTATAACCTGTTTAAGGCTATTCAAGCATTGTCCAGATAAAGCTTGACATCATGTTTCACTTTCTATGAGCGTCTTCTTACTTGCACTTCCTTCAGGTATGTGGCCTCCAAAGTGTCCATATTACCCAGCATCCTCTTTTCCAATTCATCGCTCTCTTCCTGGTGTTTGCGAGTTAACTCAGCTTCTAGAGCCTCCAGCTGAGCCTGATTGGTCTCCTGAAACACGACCTCCAGCCTTTCAAGGTCTGCGTTTTGTTTGGAATTGAGGGCCGCCTCCAAGGCAACAATCTCAGCATTGTGTTTGGATTCAAGATCAGCAGCAATAGCTGCAAGCTGATCTCTGTGACTGGCACTGAGTGAATCTAGCTGTGCTTTGTATTTGGCATTGAGTGTGTCCGTCTCTTGGGAGTGTTTGTTGAGTAGCGTTGCCCTCTCATGTTCCAGCTCAGTTTGATGGTTGTTCTTTAGCTCTGCCAGAGAGATTTCATATTTCTGGACCAAATGCTGCTCCAACACTGCTTTTTCCTCTTGGAACCTGAACGCACCGACAAAAACAGCACCCAAGATTATTAAAAACAATGGATATATATGCGACATTTTTTTCTCTCTTTTTTTTTTTTAATGAACATGTTTGAATTGGTTGTTTTTGTGACCAACAGTCAAAACTGAAAGATGTCACTTTATATTTACATACATCTTTAAATTGTATATAATAATCAAGATAAAAAATTTGTTTTAGCTAAAACATTACATCAATAACACAAACAATCAGTAGCTGCAGCCCTAATTACCTATCTGCATTTCCTTAGATCTTCGATAAGCGAAGAAACTTGCTTAATATAGCATTACAGACATGATTCAGGGTTGTATACGGTCTAACCTTTGACAAACCCCTTGACATCAAGTTTCAATCAAGACTTTAGGGTATTAATTTCAGACAGATCTCACCTCTCTTGAGCTGGATGTAGCCGCTCTTCACCCTGCCCCTTGAGGAGAGCAGTGAGCTCCTTGATTTCTGTTGCCATGTAGCTCTTTGCCTTTTGCAGCTCACTGTCATACTGGGCCTCCAGTCTCTGCCTCACGATTAGGACCTGTGGGCCTACAGACAAATGCAATATGTTATGAACTCATAGAGAACCACTACTTAAATTTGTTCAATTTCCAAAACTTCTGATCTGACTGAAAGTTATAATTCACTGACATTCTACTGACAACCTAAATGATTTGTTCAAAAATGATCTTACTGTCATTGTTGTCCAGTGCAGCCTGTAGAGACTTTAACTTCTCCTTCTCCTCATGAAGTGCTTTTTCAAGATGTGTCCGCTCTTTCTCAGTCTCCCTGACAAGATCTGACCTCAGGACAGATATCTCAGCTTCATGTTTCTCTTGGAGTTCTTCTCTCAACCTCTTCATCTCTTCCTGCACACGCTCCCTCTCTTGTTTCAGAGCTGCCTCAAGACAAACGAGCTCCCCAGCAAACTCCTGTTTCAACTGTGGGAGTTGAAGAGAACATGTTGAGTTGCATGGTTTGAGATTTGCATATTGTATAAATTCAATCTGTGTTTTTACATTACTATCAGTATATTCTGATTTTTTTTTACTGTGTACGATACCTTTCTAGTATGCAGGCTTGTGTAAGTGTATGTACCTTCTGTGTGCTCTTCTGCATTTCTGAATCATGCTGTTCACTCATGGCAGCCAGTCTGTTCTCCAGGGTGTGGATGATGGTCATCCTTGTCTGCAGCTCCTCAGTGTGACACCACAGCCGCTGTTCGACCTCCACCTAATTAAAATCCCCATTATTATATGATCCATAACGTTGTGTAGTTTGCTGTATACATTATTGATTATCTTTTCTTACCTCAACCTGCCTTGCAGCCTCCAAACGGACTCTGGTAAGCTCTATGACAAAGATATTTATAAGGTTGTTTTTGTTGAGCTTTAGCATCATCTCACAACAAATTTGCAAATGTTTTTATTTCATAAAGGTGTATCAGTGACGTACCTCGTAAGTGACTGTCAGAAAGTTTGGCTTTGAGTTGCTCTAGCTCCAAAGCATGACGAGTCTTCATCTCCTGCAGCTCTTCATAGTAATGGTCTGTGAGGTCTGAGCGCACCTAATGCACAATAACAACATAAAATCAAGTAAATTAAAGAGTAAGGTACCGTGTTCCAACAACCTCTCACATTAGCTTCTTATACGGTTTTCACAGAGACATTAAAGGTTGAAGGACTGAGTCTGTGTCTGACCTGAATCACCTCTTCCTTAAATGAAAGAGCCAAGGAGGATCGTAGGTTGGCAAGCTCCACTGAGTGTTTCTCTTCCAACTGAAGGTGCAAACTGTCAAGCAATTCCTGGATGAGACAAAACACAATACCTTAAAATACAGTGTAATGAAGATCCCCAAAGTAATGTGGCTGAAATGTGCAGAAAACTTTACTCCACTACTTTGTGAATCATAAGCTAGAGAGATTAGCTAAAAATGTTATTAAGCAACTTGGACAGTAGCCTAAACGTTTCAAACAACTCTATACCAGACATTTATCTGGCAACAGCCCATCTTTAAAATGTCTTGTGCTATTAATTTGCTCACATATATGTGCGCCTTTACCTTGTGTTGTTCAAGATTGAGGCTGGTACCAGAAATAACATCTTTTTCCTCTTCAGCTTCATCTTGAAAAATGGAACTGATAGAGAGACCAAAGGCACCAGTGTTATTCACAGAACTTTATGCAAGATTTCAATACAAGTAACTAGTCCTGATATAGGCCGAGAGGCATACCTGTCATTTGTGGTTTTAAGCACAGATTCCTCCAAAGCACCTTCTACCAGTCTTAGCTGAAGGAGAGCAATTTCCTCTCTGTGGCTCTCCTCTGTCACGCGCAACCGCTGCTCAAAGTACCTGAAGGAGGATGAAGGTAACGCATGTGTAATTTGGCTTGGGTCAGTAAAAGGAAAATAAATAGGAAAATTGACAGATAGCTGACAATCCTGTAAACTGTGGCCAATACATGGCATGCTGTGCAAACCACATCTGTGATAAAGAGTTTGAATCTGTTTCTATTCCAAACATCACATTTCAAACATTAGCTAATGTACACTAAAGACTTCAGTAAGAATAAATGCATAAAAGACTGTGTGTGCTCACATACCTCCTCAGGCTTTCCAGCTCAGCCTCATTCTGCTCTTTGATTCCTCGTTTTTGTTCATTAAACTCTGTCTTCAGGCGTTCGATGTCATCAACACGAGACGAGCGAGCGAGCAGCTGCTCCTTCAGCTCTGTGAGATAATAAGTTAGCAAAAGACAGAACAGAAGAACACAGTAGATGGTCATACACAAACAACTGATGTTTGAGAGTAAAGTTGTTCAAGTTTCCTCTTCCTCTGCATCATCACATCAAAGACAGCCATTGTTAATTACTAACATGTTTTAGACACTTTGTACTTGGTAAGTTTTGAATAACTTAAGTGTATTAAAGTAACTACAGTAGATGAAAATAAAGTATTAGTTAATCTCACCTCCCAACTCTTGTCGACTAGCCCTCATGCTCTCCAGTTGGGTCCAGAGCTGACCTACTTCCTGTTCTGAGCTCTGTTTCAGCAAAGTCTTCTCCTCCTGTAAGCGCACAACCTGTTTGACAGAGAAAAAACACCATTCTAAAAATAACAACAAACGATGTGTGTTTCCTATTGTTTTTATAGACTAGTACTAGCTAAATTAGTGTAATGTCTATAACATATATATATAAAATAATACAAAAACATTCATAGAAATTGTGAAGATCCTTTTATTAATGCAGGGGTCTGTGACCTGAAATGAGAAATAAATGACAACCTGACTAAATGTTCATGTGTTCCAGTGAACTGACCTCTTGCTGCAGTTGCTTCTCCTTCTCCTCTAGGTGTAGTACTTTCTGCTCTTTCTCCTGCAGCACTGCCTTATGACTAGAAACCAACTCCTCCAGGGAACCTGATCAGCATTCACAACACCAGAAGCACAGGATTCACAATTTAAAAAAATTAGAACATAAAATACAAACTATTCAAAATTTAATTGACCATAATCTCGCAAATCTTTAATATTTGTTTACAAAAATGAGATATTCTCAAAAAAATCATACCTCCCCCATTAGCCCGTTAGCATGATTACATATACAAATATATAATTTATGTATAATATAAAGATTTAAATAAAACTATTTGCAGTTTTCATTATTAAAATTGTGAGTTTAGAGGATTCTGCAGCCTTAATGGAAGAATGCAACTCACAAGCAGCAGCATCTCTGTCAGCCCAGGCTTGTTTCAGCTCCTCCTCTAGTTTTTGGTTCTCCTCCTTACTGGAGGTCTGGAGTTCCTCCAGCCTGGCCTGTGACTCTCGCAGCTCTGACTGGGTCTGTGACAGAGCTGCCTGGGCTTCAGATAGAGCTTTGTTGATCTGGGTGAGGGAGGCCTGGGTGCTGGCGAGTTCTGTCTGGGTGGCAGAGAGGCTGTCCTGGGTCTCTGAGAGAGATGTGTGGAGATTTGACCGGGTGCTCTCAGCCTCCTTCTCCCACTGTAACTTTAGAGCCTAAAAAAAAAAAAAAACAGAAAAGAGAGCTTGATAATCTGAAATATCAATTTCAATAGAACTAAAAGACTGGTAAAATATGCAAAAGAAATTGTACAATTATTATAAAAATTTTATCGATTAAAATAACAAAACTGTTTTTTAATAAGTTTTACCTGTATCTTTTTGGTCTGTGTTTCCTCCATGCTCGCTCTCTCCTGAGCAACACGAATCTCCCACTGCTGCTTCAACTCATCTGAACAAAGACACAGACAAAGAGTTCATTTCGAAAAGAATTTGAAGGTTATAAATGTTAATCACAGAACAAGCTTCTAAAGAATAAGGGTGACTCACCTACATCCATAATAGTGCACATGTTGAGTGCACCCAAAGGCAAACATGAAAAAGAACACTGACACAACAACTGAAAAGCACTGCAGTCTGGACTCACCCATGTCTCGTTGGTGCAGCTCACGCAGTCTTTCCAGCTGCTCCTGGTTTACCTGGGAGTGCTCCAGCTGGGACATGTGGACGTTGGTCAAACTCAGACGCAGGGCTTCAAGCTCGAGGGTCTTTTGGGCGTAAAGGAAATGAAAGCATAATGTGTGGTTTGTGTCAGAGCTTTTCCTCAGTGTAACAGTGATTGCATGTTGGGGGGAAATGAAGGTTATACATTACATTTAGATTTTAATCTTACACCATTTTCTTCCATAGCTATTGATAACTTGTGCAAATAAGATTAATAGGAATAAGATTAAATTTCAAAATCTTTCAAAAGTGCCAAAATACCAGTATTAATGACTCCTAAAACCATAAAACTTCACTATGAAATGGTTATGTAAGGGAGGAAAAAAATCTAAGGAGACAGCTATAAGTGTTATTGCGCTGCATGCTGTGGCTGAAGATGTTCCACTGTGCTCGTGTGTATATATAGTATACCTGTGACTGCTGCAGTTCAGCCTGGTGGGCAGCCTCCATGCTCTCTCTCAGCTCCAGGGACAGCTCTGTCTTCAATTGACTAAGCTCCTCAGTGTGTTTGACAGTCAGCTCGGACACCATCCGCTCATGCTCACGTTCAGTCACCTGGGGGGAAGGAACAGGATGAGAGATAAAAATGGTACAAGCATGCAAAAGGATAAGTAACTTAAAATGAATAAGTCTAAATACTCCTGGGAAAGCATTTCAAAAAGAACACAAAAGTGAAACCTCCCGTATCTGATACCTGTTTGATTAAGCTGATTTGTCTCTTTTGTTCTTCCTCCATACTGGCCTGCCGCTTCAGCAGCTCCATCTCCACGTGGGTGTTCAAGTCAGAGATCTATGCAAATAAACATATCAAGGAAATGAGGAAACTTTATGTATTTTAATGATGAATGTTGAAAAGTACTTCAACTGAATCTGTACCTATTTCAGGTTGGTGTGGCAGCTCATAGTTTAAAAAAAAAAAAGCATAAAAAAAGCAGCAAAAACAGATCACTTTTTGTTAAGTTCTGTTAACTTTAACAGAATATGGTCAATATGAGTTTCAGCAACACTAAATACAGTATATATATGCAGTGTTCTAGGTTATACATATTAATATATAATACATGCAAATATATAAGCAATGGGAGGCAAGAGTAAATATGGGTCCTTGGAGTTAAATAAATACAAATATTTATATTTAACTTCTTAGAGATGGACACTATCATAGATCTTTAAAAACTGACGGTCTGTAAAATTTGTGCACGTTGTAAATCCCACCTCTTGTTTATGTTTCTCCATCAGGTCATTTATCTCCTGTTGGTGAGATGTCTTGAGCCTCTCTCCAACCTCCTCCACAGCTAGGACCTGCTTCTCCAGGAGAGCCTTAACCTCCGCTTCCCTCTCCCTCCTCTGCTCCTCCATGAGATGCCTCACATCAAGGAGCTCCTTCTCCTTCTCCTGCCTCTCTTCCTCCCATTTCTCCTTCTCTTCAGCCAACTGTAACAATCATTTTGTACATCATCTTAATCTTTGGACAGTAGTAATTCAAACAGATTTGCTTGCTGGAATCTGTGCAAAATAAATCAGCTGCACATCCTCCTGTCTCACCTCAACATCCTTGGCTTTTAGCAAGTTCTCAAACTGTTCAAGTTCCTCCTCTAAGACTTGTTCTGTTATTTTAATCCTCTCATCCATCTCCTCTTCTTTTCTCTTGTGCTCCTCCTTCTCATGAACTGCCTGGGCCTGAGCCTCCTCCAGGTTGGCCAAGTTTTGTCTCAGGCAGAAGATCTGAGTTTCCAGTTCATTCCTCTCTTTCTCTGCACTGTCCAGACTGGCATGGCTCTTCTCCAGCTCTTTCTGCAGTCTCTCCACCTCTGTTTGGACAATCAGAACCTGTGCATGTGTAGCTTCAAGCTCCTTTAATGTTTCAGCCAGCTCGATGGTGCTTTGACTTAATAAGGCAGCTTTAAGCTTTGTTTTTGTCTCCTCTAGCTCTGACATGAGATGGTCACAATGGGCCTAGTGACAGAAAGAAAGGGACATTCTTTTAGCTTTCTGTACATTATATTAATTTTTCTTGCCTCCTCCCTTTGAAGCCTTTTAGCACAAACATATTAATGCTGCTATATAATACTATATCCATCCATCCAAATCAAGATAGGTTAAAAAAAAACTGCATGCTGTGACTGGCATGTTTATATTCTTATTAAGCTGTTAACACAAACACATTTATTATACTGGTATACCTGTAGTGTTTGCAGCTGGTTGTCATCGCTGAGCTCTGGGCTCTGTCTCGCAGAGTCTTCACTCTGCTTCATCTCCTGCCGAGATGATACGAGCAGCTCCTGCTGTTTTTGATGAGACGGGAGTGCAGCTTCCTTCTCCTGCTCCTTCTCAAGCTCCCCTGCCAGTTTATCTCCCTCCTCTGATAGAAAGTTATCAGGGACGAGCAGGAGAGTTCCAGTAGCCTCATCGCCCATCAACATTACTGCATTCTCATTTTCTCTTTCTTCCATTAAGGCACTCAGCTTGTTCTTCAGATTGTCTTGTTCATGGGCTTTCAAGTTCATCTCGTCCTCAACATGTCTCCGTTTCTCCTTTTCCTCTTCAAGTTCCCAGAGAGCTTGTCTGAGCTCCTCTGTTACTTGAGCCCACCTGAATACAGGATATACTTTATTTATCCAAATGTTTATTTGGTACTTGTATATTTAATGTAGTACCAACATGAGGTTATTATTTAAATAACTGAATAATCTCCTTCTCCAGAAACATCCCTGAATGTTTCTTTTGCAAGTAATAGCGCAGAGAAATAATACATGTATAATACAATAAAACATACACTGATCTGGAAATCATCAACTAAATCACCACATGCCCTAATCAAATTCCTTACCTGCTCCTGGCCTCCTCCAGCTCTTCTGCACTCCTCAAGACTTCCTCCCTTAATACATTCAAGTCCCTGTCCTTGAGAGCCAGCTCCTCATGGAGCTCCCCACACTGCTGATTAAGCAGCTCCTTCTCCAGATCTGTCTCCTCAAACTGCTGCTCGGACAGTTTACTCATATCCAGATCTTCAGAAGTGGAGTTGTGAAGCCACTGAGACAGAGACTGAGCATTGGAATTATCATGGAGGTTGTCGTTTTCGTCGAGGTGGCGGTTTGAAATTGACAACAGAGGCTCATCTCCCAGCACTTCGCTGTTCAGCTCAAAACTATGAAGAGAGGCACAGATAAATTAGGGGATTTAACTAGGCTAGAAAACAAACTCAAGTGATGAAACCTACTGAAATATGAGGCATGCAAGATGAAAATAGATTCTGCAACACACATATAGACCAATTACAATAGAAGTCCTCTAACCTGTGGTCTGCAGAGATGTCCAGCTGACTGCAGTGTTCAAAGCTTTCATTGACTAATGAAGACCGAGAGTGTGCAAGAGGAGCTGAAGACAAGTATCTCTCCATCATAATGTCCCCAGGTATTGATACATTCATACTGTCCTGATCAGGTCCACTTTCCAGATTGGCCTCATCTAAACAAATACTTTCATCGCAGCTAACACCAGCTTTTGCTTTGTTCTGCCAATTCTTAGAAGCTTTGAGTCCCATAAACTCCTCCTCTCTAAACATCAGTTCTTTCTCTCTTTCCTCCAACACCTGCCTGACTCTCTCCACTTCCTCCCTATGCTCCTCTTTGAGCCTCTTCATCTCCTCTTCCTGTGTCTGTCTTTCCTCCTCAAGTCTCTTGAGACGAAGGGCAGATGTGGCCACCTCTTCATTAAATCTCCTCTCTGCATCTTCTTGCTCATGAAGCCTTTTCCTCAGCTCAAGCACTTCTCTGTTTAGTTTCTCCTTCTCCTCTTTGTACTGCTGCATCTCAAGGCACTGGGTCTGGAGGTCTTGCAGCTGTGCCTCCCTTTCTTTTCGTTCCTCTTCGTTTCTTTTCTTCTCCTTCTCCAGTAAAGAAAGCACATGTTGGTGTTTCTCCATCTCCTCCGCTAGTTCAGCACTTAAGCGTTGGCTGTTCTTCCTTTCTTCTTCCAGCTCAGCCCTCAGTTTGTGCAGAACACCGTAAGTCTGAGTGTCACCGTCAGTGCTGAAGACTTCAACACTTGAATGAAAGGCAGGTCCTCCACTTCCTGATCCCTCTGATGGTGCCTCCTTATAACTGAGGTCTGCATCTTGGGAGCAGTGGCCATGCTGAGGTTGCTGTTGATGAGTGTTAAGGCCTTCAGCTCCTGACTGACTTTTGATGCGTAGAAAATCTGCACTGGTCTGTGTAAAAGATAATTCAGACAATATCCAGTTTCAGTTGTTGTGCATATGAATTGTGAAGTGCATGTTTTTAGGCACCAATTATCCTGATATCCTTCCACAGATTTAGCTTTCAGTGGCACTAACCTGTTGGAGCTGTCTCTGTAGCGCCTGAATCTGTCCAGCAAGTGACTGTGCCTCCAGCTGCACCTGGTCTCTGCTGGCCAAGGCCTCCTGCAGGTTGGAGCTGAGCTTGGCAATTATCTCATTACGCTTCTCCACAGCCTCCTGTAACTGCTGTAAGTATAAATTATGGGTAAATTTTATATCCATACACAATCATACATACACACACCTTCCTAGGTGAAGTGCAGCACACTTTGAGTATGTAAAGCAATTCAAACCTTTAAGCAGTCCTAAGATGAAATGATGAAAAATAGGCCAATTAAAACAAATTCTTTCCTGTGTTGCCAGCCAGAAAGCACTGAACCACCAACTACTTGAACATACAAACCAATGCCAATTAGAATAGAAAATAGGGCCAACTTCCTAACTGAAATAAAATATAAATAAAACATCACTTTAAGGCTTTTAAAACTGACTGCAATATGCTAAACACTTTGTGACACTATAGTCAATCCTATTTAAGGCCATTTTACAACCTGAGGACAGCCTGTTTAACCTTATTCCTCTACACACTGACATTCATATTATAGATGAAATATGCTGCACATTCAGATCAGTGCAGCCAAGCAGCCATGCAGAAGAGGAGACAGTTACATTCCCCATGGCCTGATGATGACACAGAAATACACAAACCGTCTTCAATCATACCTGCAGCAATACAAGACTTACATTGTCTTGGCAGGTTAACAAAGCATCAAAATAAATCAATCCGTGTGTCCAAACACATCTAAACACACTACAACATGGTATGTAAACAGGAATACTGATTTATAAAATCAGTTTAAGGGACCAGTTTCCACCGTGTGAATTTAGAGCCTAGGATTTTAATGCTAAGTATGCATTCATCACATCAAACTCATCTTCCCTTTTGCTAGTCTTGTTTAGTTGTACACAAGCTCAGTTCAGTCTTTAACAGCAACTCCAAAATAAAACCAGTAAGCGACTTAGAGGACATACAATTTCTAAATGAATCCAAACAAAATAAAATAAAAAAAAAACAGTGTTTAAGTCAGTTGCTTTAACATGCACTATGAAAAATGACATTTTATCCTAAAAATGCAGTAGAGTTTGATATCCTATGTAAATGTTAAATCACCAACTGTGTATACCTTGAGTTGCTCTTTGCCAGTAAGTGCAAGTAGCTCCTCATCTCTCAACTCTTCCACAGGGGACGGGCATTGCTCCAGGATGGTGGGCTGATCCTTCTGTCTCTGGTTCTGCTGAACCTCTGATTTTTCTGGCTTTTGGGGTTCCTGAAGAATTAAGTTAATGTAAATATGTTAAATAAGTGTGATATAAACTACCTTGCCTGATACTAATGCAAAAAAAGTCAATGTAGTCCATGTGCTACAAACATGCACTTACAGTATCTGATTTTGTGGGTGAACTTTCCCTTTAAAAAGGCAGTAAACAGTGCCACAGTTAATCCTGGCCAGGTTGCTATGACAACATGCCCTACAGGCAACATGATGGTTAGTGACCCATTTCTCTAATGTATGTTTATCGAACAGGGGGCACGGACCACTTGTTCGCACATACAGTGAGCAAACAAAATTAGACAAATTCTGGAGATCAGGTGGTGTGACCCATGAATAAACCCGGGTGAAGTCATGCAGTCAAGCAATTGTGTGACAAATCTATCTGGCTGTTTAAATTAAACCTACAGTTTTATGGTCCACACAAATCAGATTTCTTCAGTGTCCTCCACAAACTCCATTATTGATGTACTGATAATCTCTATATTGTGTGAAGTACCTCATGGTTGGTCTTGCTGTTCAACTCTGTGTCACTGGCTGATGGAGGTGCTGGTTCTACGTGACGGTCTTGCGTTGAGCTGTCATTCTGCGTGACAGTCTGGCCCTTCCTCTTCTGCGTCTTTTTCGGCGCCCCCGCACTGACGCTTTTCGCCCGTTTCTGTCTGAAGCTAGCAAGCTGCGCAGGAAGGACAGCGAGAGGTAGATGGATACATAGGTCAGAACCACTGAGCACCACCACACTATCAGCATGGTGAAACTCAGCGGTCAAAGGTGAGAAAGAACTACAGTCCAGATGTATGTCCTCATTTGAAAAAAGAAAGAGTATTCAAAACATCATTCGGAAATCATTAAGCAAAAGATAAATACGCATATAAGTAGTTGATAGTCCCCATTGTAGAAATTAAAAAAAGATTGGAAGCCCTTATTTTGATGAGTCAGAGTTGTGCAGCAAAAAAGACAGTGCCCAAAGAAACAAGAAGAAATCCCAAACTCATACCCAAAATAGAGTACACCATAACCCGACAAGTTCAAAATGAGGTGATGACACTAAATATGCTCAGATCTCCAGATAGCAATTCCAAGCCCATGAGAAATACAGATTTTACAGACACATATTGGACAACCTCTCGGCAGACCAGAAACAGAGCAAGGTTAAAGAAATGAAAAAGAAATCCATCTCAGTCACTTCGTATTTTTCAGCTTGTAGGAAAATCAAAATCAGAGCAAAGAAGACAGGTATACTGGAGCTTTTTGTAGCAACACAGAGTCTTCTCTGAAGTCATGAAAGGACAAAAATATCAAGAGTTTAAGCCTGTGAAGTTCATTCACAGTGAAAAACATCATCCCCAATCAAGCCAGGATATTGAGCTTGAATTCCAGAGAGACCGATTTGGTACAAATCCACCTCAGGCTGTTTCTCTTTGCAACACACTCCTCCTCTTTTTACCGCTGTCTCTCTCTCTCAGCCTGTCTCCCTCTTCTTTAAGCAGCTTAAATCAGATTACAGCAGTTCACATTGTGACAGAGACCCTCATCAAGCCCTCCATCAATAACTGACAGTCAGTCAGCGGCTCCCTTTCTTGCTGGTGCTCAGACCTTTCAATTCTTCCTCATCATGTCAGCTGCTCTACTGTCCAGTTGTATATCTTAGTCTGTAGGCAACAGCACATTTTATCCTAAAACCCACTGCCACAGCCAACGTACAGAGCAGAGGGCTCCACAAACTCTGGAGAGTGGATGGCATGTGTCTAGGCTAAGGGAAGAGGGTGGAGACTGGGAGATGTACTCACATGGAGAGGAGGAGACAGAGCTCTGTGTGTGGCAAGCAGCATCAGAGTGTGCATGCTCAATTCAATTTGAGATTACATGTCCTCAGGAGAGCTACTTGTTGCTTTGTGTGATGAGTCACATACATGTGCATGCAAACGTTGTGTGTGCATGTGCACCAGTATTTGTTCTATTGACATGTTACATGCCTGGTCATAAAACCACATCTAAGGTTTTACTTTGTACTCCCATTTAGCGCCGTGCAATGCATCCACCACCATACCACCTTCCTAATTTGACTCCTGAAACCAGGTTAAAGCTTTTTCTTTTTAAACTCATTCCCTCAGCTCCACCACAATTAAATCTTTTCCCAATTCACGTCATTCATCTGCTCTCTTACTCACCTAAAACCCCACCCTTTGTGTCTTTCCATCACCCTATTCACCACCTCCGCCTGCCACAACGCACATCACATCTTCAAAAGACACATCAGCGAGATGAACTCTGTTTAGCCCAAGGCTGTTTCTGCACCACTGAAAGTCTGACTAACCAGCAGGCTGGATCTTACTGTGGTCAGATGTCACTGAACTGAATACTGCTATTGTGTTCTCAACAATGTCAGTACTAAGACAGGGTGAGGCCATGCTGCTGTGTCTAATGGGAACAGATTCTTTGTTTACATTTGTGCTTGTCTGTATGCAAGTTTTATACATATATATGCTATGCTTTCATTGAGGCAGAGAAATCAGAGCTTTTCATGCGCCAAATACAGTAAAGGCAAGTGACAGCACTGCATTACCATGGCAACACCATTCATGCAAGATGCAAGAGCAACATATCTAACCTTACTAAATCTCATGAGCTCACTGCACCACCTGATGGCCGCAAACCAGCATGACAGAGTATGCAAGGTGTGCAGCTACTGTATATTAGACAGTCAAATTATGAAGGCAATGCAGATTTACTTTCAGGTTTAGAAAATTGAAAATCTGTATTGTGCATCATTCTTTATCATAGTGCAGAAAAGCATAAGGAAGCCCTGATTGCCCAGTCAAGAGAAAGAAAAACAAGAAGAGTGAATTCACAATGTCCACAAACCAATAATCCCATAAACAAAGTCCAATGTCCCCGCCAGTCACCAATTTCTATACTTACCGACTGGTTTCGTGGCATGTTGGAGGATTTCTGTCATAAGGAATATCAGTGGTTCAGTTGCGTTGTTCTATTAGCATCATGCAATATAGTAATTTATCATCTTTACTACCAGCCACTATGGCAGGGATGATATGATATTGACTTGGTGAGTCTGTGTGCGTGTGTATGTGTGTCATCTTGACATATTGTGGTCATGGACACATCTACTGTAGCCGGAACTGTCAAAGAGGTGATTTTGAGCAATAATGTCACAACTGTGCAAGATGCAGTCACAAAACTTTACTTATTTACTCATGCAATAATGTAATAATAAGTACTGAGTATTCATTGCTTAGAACGTCAACATGTTGACAGGCATCATTACTGGTGTGATCCCATCACGAGATGGTCTATCTCTTTGGAAGGTGACCTAGTTTTGAACCTAGATTTTAGACAACGTGGCCTGGTTATCCATAGAGAGTAATTCTTGGTCATTGATTCATTCATTACTAATATGGTCTTCCATTGAAGTAAAACAGCTGCTTGCTTTTTTCCCCAATTTTGGCAGCACCACAGTAATACATTTCACAGAATGGTGAAAAAATACCATTTGGAATACTCTACTTCTACTATACTATCTCTTGGCTCTCAGACAGCTGTAGAGAGCTAAAAGGAGTGTAACTAGAATAAAATATAATAAAAGAATCTAACTACTAACATTAGGAATCTAAATAAGTAATTTTATTGTTTTCAAGGCTTGGGACAGAGCTATACCCATGTTAAACTTAATGACCTCTTATACTGGGAACATTTTATAACTATAATATGTTTCTGGATGTTGGCAAAAGTTACAATGGCTGCTGAAATTGTGATTGTATATAGCGATACACAAAGCTTATGATGCTGAAATGCAACAATGGACAGTTCTGTATGGAAGTTACTCTAACCATGTGCCAAAATATTATTTAAAAAAACAACAAAAAAAGGGGCTGCACCTGCTCTTTGGCAATATCTTAAATGTTTTTAAAGTATTCATTTTACAGGTTAGAAATAATCTCCCTCGACTCTGTAAGTGCCTCATTCTATCCGTGCTGGACTCGAAGTGTATGTGAAGTGATTCAGTTCATTAGCCGATTATCTACTCCATAAATGTTATTGTTATCTTTAGCTATGTGCAAGCTCTGCTAATGTTCAACCCGCCACATGTGCGCGGCAAATGAGTAAAGTTGCGAGTACCCGAAATTTAACGGATAATTGGAATCCAAGCAACGATCAAATAAAACAAACGTAATAAAATGTGGAGGTGGGTGTAGTTAGCTGTGGACAAACGCAGTGCTATGACAAAAGAGTTAGCTAACTGCTAGCATTCCGTATTAGCGTGCGTTAAATGTTGGCAACAAACCTTAGCTCTCCCTGCTTCTAGTTTCCTCTGACGTTCATCTTCGTCCATCTCTTGGTTTAAACAAAGGCATTAAAAGTTTAGGACAGATGTCCTAATTCAATTGAAAAGCACAACGACTAGCATAAGTTAGCTAAAACAAAATATTTCAGCTATCGTAGACACAACTGTCAACAGATAATATTCAATATGGCCGCCAAGACATTTCAACTCCGCCCTTATCGAGTTTCCTTGAATGAACGGACGAATCAAATCATTTCAGTCCACGTCTTTAGCCAATGGTGTTTGCCTCGGTTAAACGTATTCCTGCAGCACCAATAAACCACCTTGTAGTAGCCAATGTTGGATTGACGGCTGTTGTAGCCAATCAGTGCAGGCGAATACAAAACATGCCTCTGTTCATTTCTGTTTTGAAAGTGAATGCCCAGTCCCTCACTTGCTGCGGAGTTTCTATGGCAATAGAGCAACGTACGGCACTGTACAAAAGGGGCGGATGCTTTCAAAAATAATGCCATGAATAGTTTTTATTTATTAATTTACTTTATATTAAGTGCAGTAAACAGAAAAAAACTAACTCCTAACTCATCCATTGCCATTTACAACAGTTCTAGTACAAGGTGCATCTGAATACAGTTTTTAACGTAGGCTACTTGGCAGGTAGTTTGTTCCAAACATCTTGGAGAACCTGCCACAGTTCTCTTCTATGAATTTAGGCTGTCTCTGTGTCTTCTGTCTCTTCATGTGATCCCAGACTGACTCCATGATGTTGAGATCAGGGCTCTTTGGGGACCATACCATCTGTTGCAGGACTTTTTGTTCCTCTTGACCCTGAAGATATTTCTTTATGACTCTGGCTGTATGTCTGGGGTTGATGTCATGCAGCAGAATGAATTTGGGATCTGATGGTATTGGATAAGGATGGATAAGAATCTAAACATCTAAAGTGCCTAAAACACTTTTTATATACACTACTGGAACTAAATGACAAAGTATATAGTAGTATATTTTATAAAAGTGGGTCAAAAGATCACCATTCAGGTTAAATTTCTTCAAACCATAACAATAAGTGTAATCCTGTCATCCTGTAATCATGTTATTTGTAGGTTACCTTTAACGAATACATCTATCTAGATATCTATCTATATTTCTAGATGAAATTGGCACGGAATATATCCAAGCCGGGTAATTCTATTTGTTTCCAGAATAAGTGCATTTTGGGTACTGAGTAATGGTATTTGATGTTGAAAGACTGCCTCCCTCTTCTCTGTCTCAGCATAGAAACCATGCAGGTATGCAAGTCATAGTGGTAAACAGGTGTGCCCCATGGCAACCACTGTGCGGCTTTAGTTTTGACTCAAACACACAGGTGAACACAGTTTGTGTGACTCCAAATGCCAAGATTTCAGGTTAATTAGGTATTAAAAGCATATACATGCACATCTGTATGTTTGTGTCTAGTATTTCAACCAATTATTGGTATATTTAGGATGGCAGCTCCATGGTTGATCAGATGACAAGACTCCAACTCAAACTACTGGAGAAGGTAGGTGAAGTTAGTCTACAGTTTATAGAACGCTGTAGTTTGATCTTCATTTACTTTGGTAATTTTTCCTCTCAAGGACTCTCATGTAAAATAGTTTAGCTAGACCTTTTTTGTCTCCTTTTTTGAAAAAATTACACATCCTAATCTTCAAGTAACATTCTTGACTTACATTCCTAGAGACTGGAAAACAAAAAGCACAATATGGACGACAGAGCAGAGTCTGCAAGTAAGATATCAAAGAAATGTTTGTGATGAAACCATTTAAGCTGTGGATAGTATTACCTTCTCTCAGTCATCTTATCGCCCGAACAGGGACTTGAACCCTGGACCCTCAGATTAAAAGTCTGATGCTCTTCCGACTGAGCTATCCGGGCTCTTTAGCTGAATTAAAGAATGACTTCACAAAATGTCATGTAGTGATAAACTTAACCTGGCAGTAAACTGATATGATATGGAACTGTATTGACTGAGCAAGTTGAGGTCGTAAACATGAGGGACAGTAAAAAGTTACAGGGTTAGTTTGTGAAAACATGATTTTCTCTGCTCAGGGAGTTATGATGGGCAGATGGATGCACTGCACCGTGCATTAAGGCGAAAGCAGGACCTGCTGCAAAGACTGAGGGTCAGTACAAAATCTTTATCTTCTATAAGTTTTTATTTAGTCACATATTATTTACCTACTTTAAGAGAGATGAAGACAATAAAAATCAATGCAAGAGAAAAACAGAAGAAATTTCCAAAAAGAGCATTTGACCAGTGTTTTCAGTATTTATTGTTTCACTTGTCACAGTGTCAATTTCTGTGTAGGAGCAGCACATACTAGAAGATCTCAGCAGACCTCACACCTGGGGAGGTCCCCAAAGACACCACCAGTCACAATTTGTTGCTGCCCCTCCACCACTCTCAACCATGGTACCCACCCACATCCACCACCCAGCCCCTGTTCTGCCCTTCCTGCCACCTCCACCACCTCCACGCATTGTTGCACAGACTGTAAGACAATCGACAGTAATCTCAAGAACATCTCCAATCCCACAGATCTGTTACTTTGCTTCTATGTGGCTTGTTGAAAGCATTTAATATTCTTTTCCTATTCCCTTTTTCTATTTTTGTTCATCAATTTCCTTTCATGTTAGATATTTATCACTGACGCTGCAATCCAGATTGACGTGCAATGAGGCCAAGAATAGTGCAAATTAAATATGTAACAGAACTAATCATTTCCCCTTTTTTCATTTCTCTCTTCAGCTACCCCAGCAGCCTGCCACCATCATACAACAGCTGCCACCACAGCAGCCTCTGATTGCTCAGATTCCCCCACCTCACCCATACCCTGCACCACGTTCAGGCAGCATCAAGGAGGGTATGTAACAGCAAATAGATATATATCTTATTTCAGTCTCCCTGTATTCATCCCTGTGTTATTCATGTTATGTGTAATTTGCATGTTAGACATGGTGGAACTGATGCTGATGCAAAATGCCCAGATGCACCAGATTATAATGCACAACATGATGCTGAAAGCCATGCCTCCTATGGTCTTCTCGCCACTCGGGGGGTCCAGTCACTGTTCAACTCATTTTGGACAGGTAAACACACAGACACTCTCTGACACATAGAGTCAAAGCACAAAGTCGCCACTCTTTACAAAACTGTAATCTCTTTCTTGCAACAAAGTCCCAAATTTGTATTTCCAGGACAGTTACCAGGGAAACCCTATTTTTGTAAGGCAAGATGTCAAACCAAGGGGAAGTGCTGTCCATCATCATCATCACTATGGTCCTACCCCTGCAGGACCTCAGCTGCCTCCCATCAGCTACCCTACATGGTTACCAGGCGTGTCATCTGTCCCAGCAGGACAAGCAGGGGGACACCTATCCTCCTTAAACCATGTATCAGCACCTATTACACTTCCACCTCTCAACGTGTAAGCATCCTTAACAGCACCTGTATACTTAAGTTCTTATATGGACACACATAGAGGATTATATATATATATATACACACACATGCTAACAAACACATTTGATGTTTGTGTGTTTATGTCTTTACTGGACTCAGATTTCTCTCTGAAAGTCCCCTGTTGTCTCTTAATTTAAATGCATAAAAGTTTTTGGAGAAGCCCTGGCTGCACAACACTGGTCATGACAATAACTCCAGCCTAAAAAGTACAAAAAAATTCAGACACACACATTGCACATCTACAAATGGTTGGATCTAATGTAAAAGTTACTATTATCCTTGAGATTTTTCAAAATGTTCATATGAATGACAAATAATAATCCAGTGGATGTACACTACTGCTCATCATACTTAAACTTTATTTTTTATGTTTGTAAGTGGTCAATTCTTTTGTAAAACACATCCACTTGAAGTAGGCTAGGCAAAACCGTAGCTAAAGTTAACTAGCTATCCTGAGCTATCCCCATCGGTAAATTCTGTTTGCAGTAGCTACATGAATACCATTAACTTTTTACATTTTCTTGGTATTTAGAATTATATTTTGAGAGACATTTATTTATATAATTTGTGATAAAGGTGATGATTCAATTATAAACGTAAACCTTGACTAACACCTTCCAATCTGATACATTATAACTTAGCCAAAACATTTACAAGTGTAGTAGTTAACGCTAGTCTAAATGAACCATCGCTGATATATATCGTTAGGTCATGTATAACGGTTCCACTAGCTTGTCAAATCAGTAGATCCCGACTTTGAAGAGTTTTGACACAGTTATAACAAAGAGACAGAAGACAGTTGATTCAAAAGAACAGTTAGAGATGTGACAAAAAAGAGAAAAACATTATCGCCCGAACAGGGACTTGAACCCTGGACCCTCAGATTAAAAGTCTGATGCTCTACCGACTGAGCTATCCGGGCTCTGAGAAGAGTACAGTACGACACAGATTAAGACTATAACATGATCACGATTCATTTTTCTGGTTCATAACCGTTGACAACAAACATTACGTAGCTAGCAAAATTACCAAGATAGCCGTATACTAAGGGGATAAGTTGTTAACATCTAACGGTTTAGCTGCTAACAGCTAACGGCTTAGCTGCTAAAGGCTTAGCTGCTAACAGCTAACGGCTTAGCTGCTAACAGCTAACAAGTTAGCCGTTAGTCCTTGGCAACATCTCCGTCAAGACATATTTAGACGGAAAATGTAACGTAACGCTAAAGCGACTTTGTGGTACAATGGTAGTCGGTCAGTCAGTCATTAGCCAAATATTAATTAGGGGGTTCATCATCATTAAGCCTCTCAACATTTGCTAGTTGTTTTTTCAGTCTTCAGATATGAACTAATCGGAAGGTCGTTGGTTCGATCCCCGGTTCCTCCAGTCCACATATTGACTGTACCGAACCCCAAAATGTCCCCGATGTATCATCAGTGTGTGAGTGTGTGTGATAGAGAAAAATCGCGTTATGCATAGAACTACGCTGAATAAATGTGTGAGTGAATGGGTGTATGTGACTTGCAGTGTAAAGCGCTTTAAGTGGTTGAGAGAAGAAAAGTTATATTAGTGCAGTCCATTTACCATTTGTCTTTAATGGATGAAATTACAGCTGTACAAAATGGTATTTTACAGGATCTATAAAACAACAAACAAAAAACAACAGTAATCACCTTTAATCTAACTTTACCACACTGGATCACTGCATCCTAGACCATATTATCAGTTCAGCATTGTGACACAGCTTTTTATCCTGATCAAAATGCACAACAGAAAACACAACCTTGATTTACAACTGTCAATCATCATGGCACATCCCTTTTGATAAATAAAATAATTAAAAAATATATATATGAAAACATACAAACAATCCAAGATAAGTGACACCCTCTCCATCAACAAATTTTTAAAGTGCATAATTCTTTTAAAGAACTGCGGATTAATGATAGAGGAACAGAGGAAAATCATGCTGTGGTTAGGCAGGACATGGAGGATGGTCAGTATTTTTGCTGTGGGGTGATATAGTTACAACTCTTCAGAAGATGAGTGGATGACAGTCATGCACTTGTGATTGGGGGCTTCTTGTATGGCACAGAAGTCAATATTACATGCTTAACAGCCTTATTTGTCTGCCGCACCTTTTAGCTAGTCTGTTGTAAAATAATGAATGGTAAACAGTAAAAACCTAAAAACCTCAGATTAAAATGTGTTTGCATTCAACATCTCTGATTATATAAAATACCCTACAACTGTGTTAAAGTGATGTATTCAGTATTCTGTATGGCTGCAGGCTACTTGACCTGATAACATTTATGTACATAGTGCATGTGCGCATGCACAATACCAGGCTTCTTTGTACAATCTATCTTTAAAATTAGCATCTATCTGTGCAAACAGAGCCAAACTTCAGGAAAAGTTTCAGAACATTTTAGGAAATTCACTTGAACTTTGAAATTTAATGAATCCAGAATGAAATTTAAAAAAAAAAAAAAAAAAAAACTCTAAGGAGTAAAATATGTAATTGAAAAATATCAACTGAATTTTATACTGTTTGAGGCCTTAATATTTTTTGCGAAGAGGCAGAATACAAGCTGAAACAGAGCACAGAGCATGATGCACAGCCTTTTGCTACTGGTACAAGAACAGATATACACAATGAAAGTCTGTATGTAACCAACATTTTGAATGTTGTTATTGTTATAGAGACACAATACATTCTTCAGATTTCACTTCTCACACCATCTGATTGTGAAAAGAGCACAGTTTGGACTATTGTGATCATAGTTTGTTCAATTTGTTCTGTATTTTTCTATGGCAGCAGTGCTGAGTGTTCACAATTTATGTTACATCGCAGCAACACATGCACTTTCATTTTGTAATCCTTAGACATTATAAAAAAGTGTAGTGTAATCTGACGGTACCAATGACTATTGGAAAGAACTTGATCCTTTAGGTCCTCTTCTGATACACAAGTTCAGAGATTTACCCTGTTTGCCTGTTTAGGCATGTAGGAAGTCATTTAGTAAGTCATGGTTCTCATAAATCAATCTAAACTTGTCCAGATGGTTTTACTACTTGCGTATTTGTAGGGATCATGGTACATTTCCATCTTCATCTGTGTCTGATCAGATGGCCAATCCTGGAGAAAGGTTTGGTCAAGGGTGAGGGTGTGTGTTTGTTGTGGTTATCTATGGAAGGTAGGGTGCTGATACTTAGTCACATGACTTGATTATGTAACCTAAAAAGAAATAAAAAAAACATCTGTTTAGTTGCAGTGAACACAAGCAGATTAACAACACCATCCCAGTCACACACAAACTGCAATCACCTTGTGTATGTGAGGAGGCATTTCGTCCTCTGAGCTCTCCTCTGGTAGCGGCTCGTGCTGTCGTGGTGCTGCCTGGTCCTCCTCTGCCCAGCCTCCCATGGGCACACGGGCAGACCTCACTACCTTCCACCCTGCACCAAAACAGTCTGGAAAACAGACAGTGTGGTTGAAAGGTGTCAGCAATTAGCACTGATCTCTATAGCACCAGCACAGCTGTGTTCTCAGTTGGTTTACAAATAATGAAATACTCTGAAAGCTCTATAGATCTTCTACTGAGCCAAACTCAGCCACTCACTTTTACACCAGGATTGAGAATGATTTGTACACTACATCAGTATTTCTTGTCCTAAACACACATCTCTTTCTAATATATACGTCATCACAAAATAAAGTATCTATCTATCTATACAAATTTTCTACCAATGTGTTTTCATTCATAGAAATAATGGTGCTGCAAGTTGTGAAAAACCTCTGTGACAGAATCAGAAAAGTAAGAATTTAGTGCAATAATCTTCCAAAGTAATAAGAGATAGGTAATGTTAAAAATATTATATTAGATAATACGTATATGAAAAGAACCGTAGGCTGAAATTATTCTGATGCTGTCCAAAGGATCATTAAATAACCATTCATTCAAATGTATGTGATGTGAAAAATGGAGAGATAACCACAATGTGGATACCTGTGGTAGGTCCACTATGGCGCCGATGGCTGCTGCCCTGTGATGATGCCCCCTGATGGCCCACGATGGCACTGCTGTTTGCTGAAGCTGAAGTGGGAATGGCACTAGGACTGGGAACTGTGGTGGGGAAAGTATGTGAGCGGGGGAAATTTCTAGAATGAGGATTGGGATGGCTCCTCACTTCATCAGGGATACTATCACTGCTTTCATCACTCTCCTGCCTGTGCCAGGTGTGACGAGACACCTCGCCACGAGACTGCTGTTTATGAAGCTACAAGACAAAAAAATATAGATACAGTTGAAGGTATTACACGTGGGGCCCAAGATGGAGAAGATCTGTAAGATTTTCATCATGACAAGGCCACAGCTCGCATGTGTGCATATACACACTTACCTCATGCATGTAAAGTGCATGGATGCTCATCTCAGTGGAGGCGTACTCCGATAGGACCAAACTCGTGAGTTGACCCTCCCATGCACTGCTGCCCGAGCTCACAGTTCGGGCATCAGTCCTACAGGAGGAGAAAGCAAGAATGTGGAGAAAATGAGGACAGAAAGAGAAAGGCATGGGGATACAAAGTAAAATGGTAGCGAAAGACAGTATCTCAGTGAATATTTAGTGTTGGACAGAAAGATGTGGCCTGAAAAGGAATTGAGTTGAGGCATATTTCAGAAGGAGTATTTTCTTACCCAGAGCCTGCCATTGCCTTGCTCATGGCTGAAGTGTGGCCAGCAGTCCTGTGAGCTGCACTCAAACTACCTCTCAGGTGCAGACTGCTGCTGATTGGGGAAAGGGAGCGCAAGGCAGACGCTCCATCACTTATGCCAGCTGCTGCGTGATTGGTCAAAGAGCCGTCCCTGCCAAAATGAACAGAGGCCAGTGTAGAGGGACCTGCCAAGAGGTTTGCAATGAGGCTCCTTGGCTATGAGAGAAAGACAGCGAGAAGCAGAAAAAGGATAAGAGAAAAAAAGAGTAAATCCAATTTTACTTCTTAAGATGATAGGAAATTTAACTTAAAACCACCGTGATACTTAGCATGACTTAGCATGGCTTATCTCCATACCTCAGACTCTGACAGTGAGAGTGGATGTGTGTCCGTAGGAGCCCCCGTGGCCTCTCTGTGAACTCTTTCTTTCAACTGGCTGATGAAGTGTGTTGTCTCTTGCGGAGGTTGCCACTGAGGGTTGGTAATGGCAAAGTGCATTAGAGATAACTCCGTCTTTCCATCCTCTGCCTGTTGGTAGATAGACGCCTCTGTCTTGCCCGCCGACATCCACTAAGAGAGGGAGGAAAGAGTAAAATCAGAGACACACAACACTCTCTATCTAAGCACTTTAAATGCGTGTCTACAGGTGTGGCTTCATGTGTGTATGGCTTCACTTATTGCAGCAGCCCTCACCGCAGGGTGTCCATGCTGCCTGATGTCCATCTGGGCAAAGGAGCAGGTGTCTCCCACCCCAACCACCTCCACTGTGAAGTTCCTGAAGAAATCAATGATCTCCAGAGACTTTCTCCTCAGACAGAAGATGAGGATGATTGGAGTCACTACTGGACTTAGCAACTCCTCTAAAATAAACACCTGGGCACAAACAGATGGGGAAACATTAATGTTAGAGTCAGATAACAGACAAGGATTGAGCCAACTCGTACCTAAAAATTTAAATGTGCTTTTTAAAAATGACATAATCCTTTTGGTGGCTTTAAGATTAAAGATTTAAAAGTGCCACCAGCTGAGGAAATCTGGGAGTGGAGAGTTAATCTCTTCCCCTTACAAGTACCAACAAGGTGCTTCGCAACACGGCACTAAAACCCCATTTCTTCAGTGCATCTATTTCATAGCCGGCAGCAGAAACCTGTGGTTTTTACTGGTCTGCTTTAAGATATAAATGCAAATAACAGTGCGAGAGTAAAGCGTGTCATTAGACAAAATAATCTATGAGCTAAGACAATATTCTCTAGAAAGGTAACTAGATTGTTATATATGTGTGCAATAAAGTCATTATTAGTAATATTAATTACACCTCACATTTTCATGCTGCATGTATTTGTACTCACTGCTTTGTACTGGAAGAGCTGGGAGAACTGGTCCCGGGTCTCATATCTATGTGCATTACCCTGCCAATGGTCAGGCATGTAGTGGATATGAGCCAGGATAACCCGCAACAGCTGCTCAGGACAAAACACCATGTGTTTATCAGGAATAAATGACCTGAGGAGAGAGAGATGATGATGGTGGAAAAGAACTTTATTTTGAAGGATATTGGATAATAACGGTCCGTCACTGTCCTCACAAAAGTACAAAATAGAATTAGACAGGTAGAACTCAGTTTGTGGTAATGTTCCCCAATACTTGACGATTTCAATTCAGAGCTAACACAGATTTCAAAGAGTCAGCAGCTACTTAGGGAAGGAAACCCTCTTATACTCATCAGTTATACAGCAGAGTAAGCTGCATTAAAGAGATTACAACTCTGGGTAGCTTTAAAAGCGCAATAAAAAAAATGGCTGGTGGATAACATACCGACTTTCCAGTTGAAGGTTTGTGTCTTTTATTCATGTTGGATATTTGCACCTGATGTTTGCAATTTAATGTCTGTTTTATAATGATGAAGTTAATACATTAGCAGAGAGGAGTGGGGAACTAGTGATATATTTTAGTGACTGAACAACTCACTGACAAGCTGCTACAGGCTGTAGTACTTTCTCCTCCCTCCTCTGCTTTCCCAATCCAATGGACCATAATGGAAATAAGCCTTTGGGCATTGTTGTGTATCCTGACTAATCATTAAATGATCTGAATGATCATCTGTATGTTCATAAAATGCTTTGGTTAAATAAAATCATTAAATCAATTATGTGCATTTAGATAGATGAGAGCAGCCGACAGATTGACTAGGTAACACTAATCCATACCTGCAGACTGTGATACACACTCCCAGCAGTGTGATTGATGAGAGAACATGTTCCACTGCAAGAACGTCTTCATCATAGATGGTCAGGGCGATGAGAACGGCCAGGAGGGACCCAGCAAAAAACGCTACATTTTTGGCAACCACTGTCAGCAGTGGTGAAAGGAAACAGTTCATATACTTGGATGCAGCCTGAATGAAATGGGAACAAAAGAGAATGAAGAGGAAGAGAAAAAGGGGAAGAGGAAACACTTAATCAATTCCATAAGTAATGAGAAGCACAAATATAAACACTAAGAGCATGGTATGTATTCAAAAATATTTATTTTAATGTTATGTGATTTTCTACACTGCCATGTACAGACGCATTCTTTGCATTTATTTAAAGAAAAATAACAATTCAGTGTTATAAAATTTTGCAGTTGTAAACCTGGAGGACAAGCAACTTCAGAGCATCAACTGTTTGCAGAGGGTGAGCTAGTCCACTGACCTTGTAGCCTTTGCTGAGACGTGACATGAGCTCGTGGTCCAGCTCATTGAAGTGACGCAGGTAGCAGCGACCGTAGAGAGACCAGCATCTCGCTCCCAGAGAACCAGGCTCTCGCTTGATCACCTAGATACACACAAACACACAACAAACTATTATCTACAGTACTAAATGAAAGAGGAAATTGATTAGAGTTTGTATCTGCTCTTCTGGAGCAATTACCTCAGTGTAACTAAAGAAGGCATAGAGGATCTGCCACACCAGAATGACCGGACACAGCAGCAGATTGGCAATGCCAATCCACAGGATACGAGACGCTAGCCTGTCCGCCAGCTCAAGCCTGTTGCCTCCTCTCTTATACTCTGTTTTTAGGCTCCACTCATTCTCAAATAGAGAGCCTACAGAGAAACAATAAAAAAAAACAAAAACAAAAAAACAAAACAAAACAAAAACAAAACAAAAAAACAAGAGAGATAAAAAATAAGACTTCTTTGTAATTCTAAACCTTTTCAAAGCCTGCAAACAGACCCATGACTTCACCTAAACAAGACACCGTAGAAATGCAGATACATATTGTACGCATATATTGAATCACAGTGAACATACACACACCTGGCCCCCAAAAGAAGATGAGCTCAAAGTTGTACTTGAGACCCCGGGTGTAGAACACACACTCCCCAAGTACAGGAAGTCGAAATCGCACAGGAAGGAGTGATTTATTCACCATAGCGACCTAGAAAAGCGGAGGAAGACAGCTTTAGTTTGGTTTCAGGTCACACCACTGTGTCATTATGTTTGCAAGTAGCTTTAAACATGAGCGTGTGGGTAGTGTTAAACATGAATAGTTTTGCACCACACAGTGTTATTAACATTTCATCACAAATGAACACACCATGTAGTTTTTAAAGCGGAGAATGCGGTGGTAAATATCAAGCTCTGTAAGTTCCTTTTTGTGTATGCAGATCTGGTGTTCCTTCTGGATCTCCACTATCCTGGCCTGAACCTCCTGCCATGTTGCATAGGGGAGCTCTGACTGAGAAGAAAAAGCACAGTGAAGGCTGTCTCAATTTTTAACATTCTAGGAGACTGTATTTCTAATGTCAACAGAACAAATCATGTGACGTTAGTTTGTCTGTCTCACCATGGTCATCTTGAGGGCGTTGATATAGAAAGATCGGATCTCCCAGTAGCAGCAGACGTTGTAGATAAATTTGACCAGCCGATGTAGCCAAAACACCCCAGAGATTATCAGCACAAAGATCACAAATGCATTGTCTTGGATACTATGGGAGAAAATATTTACTTTTATCATTCAATCATTTCCCAATACACAAGACTAAAAATAACAGTCCCATCTGATGATTTACATCACACTGTACTGTCGAAATTCTACATGAATGTTAAAGCAGTGCTCTTTCTTTACAGGTGTGTCACTGGATTCTTGTATCCTAAAAAAGCAACCACTTGACCTATCCTCAGCTACACCACATTTGCAATGTAAATAACACTTGTAGATTTTATGCAAAAAGGTACATATCATTAAGGACAATTATTATAAACTATGTCATACCCACCGGGCACTGCAGACATTCACTGGGAGGAAGGCATCCGGCAAGGTGACTTTAGATGAATCAGTGTGATTTACAAACTTGTTGGCAAAGAGGATGTCATAATCTACACAGTTAGCTAGGAACACTGTGAAGCCAACCACAAATAGCAACTGACTGCATGGAAAAACAAAGAGGGGAAAGAGAAAGACGAAGCGAGGAAAGACAGGGAGAAAATACACATATAAGACACCTTAAACTCCTATACGGATACTACTTTGCATGAAAAACATAATTTATGATGGGCAGGATACGTACACCAGCTCAAAGATCTCTCCCAGCAGCATACAGGTGAATCCATTCTTCTGATGCAGATTATAGACGTATTGAATGTTAAGGACTAATATGGATAAAAATGTTATTTGTGTTGAGATCATTCACAGTGCCAAATTTAAGAAAGCACAATTCACAGAACATAACAAACAACGAATATATGCCAAAAACATATAAAAGGATATTCTCTGGAAAAACAGGTCCAGGTTTTCTATGTGGTGCCATTGGGCTGCAAAAAATGCATTGCAAATTAGTAATGGCGTTCTTGTGAAGTATCACTGTCTGTGTAAAAGAGAAGAATGTGATTCTGAAGTCCATGATCTGTTTGTGATCTTTGTGTGTATGTGTGTGTCATACATTTGGCTCCTTCAGGCACATGCATCAGCAGGTTCTCCTCTCCAGGGGGAGAGTCGCTGTAGGACGCCTCCAGACGCTGGTACTCTGTGTCAAAGTGCGCCATACTGACAGAGGCTTCAGTCTCACCAAGTAGCCAAACCCACTGCTACAGACTGGAGAACAGAGAAAAGCAGAGGGAGATGAGGGTAAGGCAAGAGTGTGGAAGATATGAAGACAAATAGTCAACATTGATGGAGAGGAGAAGGGGAAATGAGGAGCCATATAATCATCACCAACTCATTTTTGCGATTACACAGTCTAAATTATGAAAAATGTGTGGTTCGGCCTACAGCCCCTATTGAGGCCTTACCATCAACATTATCCTTGATCTTTAAAGGCAACATTCCTTGTGACACTAAGAGTATAACTCATTATTGATTTTTGCATTATTTAATATTGATCCCTCAAGAAAAATTCTATTTTATCTGATCCTTTTGAGAGATCAGAGGTCAGGATCATTGAAAGCGCAGACAGCCTACAGCTGGATACTTGCTGACACAGGAGATTCAAAACTAGACATCCAGTTTAAAGGGCACTTTCCTTATACAATACTGAAGCCTCTACATGATGTACTAGCTTCAGATGGGACTAAATAATGAACGAATTGTAACGAATGGCCTGGGAAAGGTTCAGCGATTATGTGAAATGTAAAGGGTGTGTACTGAGAATACCATATGAAACTTATGGTAAATCCCCTGTATGTTGCATTTGCCGTTGTCAGTTAAACAAAGTAACTAATCAGCTGAAACCAAAACCAACCAAATGGGTCATTGACAAACGATATGTCTACTTAATTAAAGTTGTGACAGCAAAATTATTATAAACAATGTCATATCCACCTGGCACTGCAGGTCTCAAAGCCTTCAGACAGATAATAATAATGACAGGAGGTCCCAAAGAGACTCCTCAGATTAATTGCTTATTGCCTTGATATCATAATTACATGCTATGAAGTATAACACATATAGTGCAGTATTGACAAAACAATGGCACCTGGCAGGAATGAAGTACAAAGAAAATTACTTAAAAAAAGGCAAAATGTTCCTCAAGATGGCACCATATTTACTGTGCATATAAGTTTAGATTTATAAAAGAAAAGTAATAACAAGATTTTGTGGTGTAAGGACAGAACTCTTCATTTGACATGTAGTTGGGAGGAGATACCAAAGGTGCTGGTGACATTTAACTAATGCTATATACTGATACACCTCTGAAAGCAAAAATATTGTACATGTTATGTCAGTTAAAGAAATATCCTTACCTCCATTGCAGTGCAGTACGTCCTTTCCAGCTCTGGTGGTTACTCAACATTCCCAGCTGAAAAAAAACAGGAAGGCAGATTTCCTTTAAGCTGTCGTTTAAAGTCTAATCTAGGACCACAACAGACTGCAAGACGTATGCCTTGTTTCTCCTCGGAGGCAATTTACAGTGCAGCACAAGGTTGAGTTCACACAAAATGTCAGAAATAGCTGACTTTTGATGATTGAAATGGTAATAAGCAGTGACACAGGAGAACTGGTTCAGGTGTTGTTGTTATCGTGGTTTGACAGCACAGGCCTGCCCCTCTCTCTCTCTACAAAAATGTCACCTCCCAAACGCCACATGGAGTTACTTTACCCTTTCGTTTCCCCTGCCTCCGATGCGTCAGATTAAAACCTTGATCGAAATCCCGGGGATTTTATCTGATAACCGTCTTGTTTTCGTTTTCTCTTCGTTCCCTCTCGAACTCAGATACAAGCCAGTTTCATTTTCGAAACAGCTAGCAGTGTCGTTTACCACAGCTGAGTGGCAAGGACGCTAACCAATCAGAAGACGAGCTCTCCAGCAGTAGGATCGGCGGCCAATCGGGTTCGTCGACAGGCGGGCTGTAAGAATGTGTTGTGTAGATTTGGGACGTCAGTAACACGCCCTGTGTGACCCTCCATGATGGTCTCTTCACTATTTACTCTGGTTGTTGATTAAATGGGTATTTACTACCACCGCCTGGTCGTTTTTAGTAGCACTAGAAGCCTAACAGATGCTGCTACATGTGGAGTTTACATGTATATTTCCTGTTATTACAAAGCTTTTATTTTCTGTGATCAAAAATGGATAATCTTATATCTTAAAATAAAACTGAAGACTGCATTTGATCAACTGTAGCCTACTGTATGATCACATGAATCATATGTCATATGTACATATAAAACCTATGGTCTGGGGTGTCCGAACATGGGGGGCTTTATAACGCATGCAATCAAAAGCTTCATCTGAAATTTTGAACTTTTGTTTCATGTTATTAACGTCATTATTAAAGTTTCTCTAAACGAGATTTTAAACAATAATATAGCAGGAAACAACTATTTTCTATGAAAAGATATAGGGAAGGAATGGCGCCCTGAGCAGAGAATGAAGTCACACTCCCTCTGTATATGTTGTAATCTTTTTATATACAGTTTATAGTTGTAATATGAACTTCTCTTCTTTGTTTTGGTATTGGGTCTGGCAGCTTGTGCATGTTAGTGCATGTGAGTCCTTGCATGTAAAACCATAGGGCCTTGCCACACTTATAAACACACAGGCTCCACCCACACCTGCACCCATATGCAGCGTTCAGGTGAAAGCAGTTTTCTAGAATTTCCTCCACTGAATAAACCACGTTTTTGTCTAAATAGGCCTCTGACAAACACAGATAAGACCAGAGCACAGGAAGACTGGCCGTGCGGACTACCGGCTCAAATCCTTGTCGGCTGGTGGCCTATCAAAACATTCAAAAAGTTTTTAAAGTTTTTACCGGCTCTGTCAGTGGTGTAGTTGGCCTGTGCAGATAAATCCAAGGCTGAATTTTCTTCTCAGTCTGACCCTGGAGCCAATGCTGGTCTGGCTTTACTGAGATGGAGAGCCCGATGAGCATCTAAAGGGCCACAGCTTTTCTTCCATAACTGGCTTTTCTTCTCCTTGACTGTAAGTAACTCGATGGCTACATAATGTTATATTTCTGTTTTCATAAGTTACCGGCTACAAAGGGCATTATAACGTTTGCAAACTTGCTGTTACCATTATTATGAATGTACTTGGCAAATGTTGCTATCGCTAGCAGGCTAACTGTCTGCATTGCTGTGGAGCATATCACGACAATGCTAGCGTTGGCTAATGGTTGTGGCTAGATAGTTTTTGTTGGCTCTCGTGTATAGGAGGTTACTTAATTCAGTTGTACTTCTTCTTGTGTGTTTAATTCACTGGGCTTCGTTACACCTTTCTGACTGAGAACGTGAAGGGAGGGGGGTGGTGGGGTTGTGGGTTTAACGGACACCGGAAGTGCCCCACGAAAGATTTGTTTTGGTCTGAGATGCTGCAGAAAACAAACAGGTCACAGTCAAAGCAGGTGCTGACAAAATACACAATTTTGTGAGCATAACTTGTTGGCAGAGTTCATGACTAAATGATTTCATATTGATACAGTATGTGATGTGAATATCTTGATATTTAATATTTGTATATATTGTTTATTATACTCAGTTGGCAGTTTATTAGGAAAAACTGGCTAAAACAAATGCACCTAATACAACAGTCCTGCAATAAATATTTCCTTTGTGAAGGTTATAATGTTAACATTTTATTGGAGTGGTTTTAGACAGGTGTTGATTCAAATGTATGATAATTTTGGAGGATGTAGTTACTGTTAGTGTATTGCATCATACAGAAAGGGTGTTTTGTTTATTTGGCCTACTCTCTGGGGTGGACAAAATAATCTCTAAAGCAAATTCAACACAACATTCTGTCATGATTTATACACTATATTACACCATATTTGTTAGTTTTAGCTAAGTGTATCATCCCAGTTTTAGTCTTAATTTAATTGTTCTATCTTTCTTTCCAAGGGAATTTGGAAATGAAAGTAAAGAATCACCAAATTGGTACTTTAGAAAAATATTATTGAAAAATACAATATTTTTCAACCATAACCTAAACACAGCTCAATGCTTGTCCCCCATGCCTTACAAGCTATTGAGCCTCGCTATAACCAAAAATAAAAGCAGCCATTTCTTTTTGGATGATGTTTGGACTGGTTTCCAGCTACATGCTTAATTTAAAAATGTTAAATAAAAAATATTGTTTTCTCTATGTCAAATATAGCTGGTATCTCAAGTCAGACTCTTTATATGTGCAGCTTCTTTTGCACATTAGGTTCTGTGAATTGGACTTTGATGGACATACAGTAGATGAGGTGCAGGAGCTGACTCTACAGTTCAAAAATGATGCTTTGCAAAGCCAAGCTCACCTTCTGTCACTCTCTGCTGTGATGAATATTCATATATGATTGTTAAGCCTCTGGAGTGACAGCTGGGATTTTGTTCAATGTGTTATGCATTAGTTACACTGTTAATACCAATCACTGTGTATGTGTTTGTGTGTGTGTGCACAAGTGAATTTAGCAATGATGATTTCATTAAGACAAGTGAATTAATGGGAATTAATTAATGTTTTCACTTACAGACACCAGAACCAGACACACAAAAAAACACAAACATACAGACATACTCACAAATGATGCACACACAACAACATACTGTTTACAATCTGGCAGTTCTGCAGTTCTTCATTCCTCTGTCACTTTTTAACCTTTCTCCTTCTTTTACACCTTTACAATTAAGTACTTATTCATCCCATTATATAACCATTTCTGACAGCGTGTCTGTGTGTGTGTGTGTGTGTGTGTGTGTGTGTGTCTCACACGTGTGTGTGTGTGTGTGTGTGTGTTTGTGTGTACTGAGATTTTTTTTAAAAAGGGCAGGGGTGTCTTCAGTCAGGGGGAGTCTGTGTAATCTAGTTATTATAGTGATCTGGGTAATTTAATCTGTTCTGATTAGGATTAGGCTTCACTCAATTTAATCCAGTGGTAAAAGTCTGTCACAACGAAGCGCACTGGCTGATAAACACCAAACAGTAACTAAGATGTTGAACATACTGTATAATGTAGAAGTTGCTTACCACAAACCTCCATCTATTGATAGACCATATTTAAACTGTTGCATTTCATTTCATTTGTACAGGAAAGGTTAGGGGTAAAACTGCAGATGAAGTAGGTCATTTTTCTATCCTGCCTGAGTTAAAAAAATGTTGCCCTTTTCCTGATCCCAATGAATGAAATGCAATGTCTTACGTTGATTAGCTTAGCAGTAACTTAGAAATTAAGTAGCTCTGACAGAAAGATAAATGAAAAATAGGGTAGTTGGTGCTTTTTACCTCCTTTGTCTCTACTAAATGGTTTGTTCTTAATGTTGAATTACGTTGATGTTCTTATGTCTTATTATTTTTTTTTTTACTAAAACAGTTGCTGTGTGTGTGTGTGTGTGTGTGTGTGTGTGTGTGTGTGTATGTGCGTGCGTGCGTTTAAGCATGTGTGCTCCGCTGCAGGCTATAGCTGGCTGATTAAATTACCCCACTGTCTGTCGGGAATTAGGGGGCTGCATTGACAGCTAATTTGGTCCAAAGACGTGCTGTCATGCTGCCATACAACCCATGGGTGGTGCTTGGGTTAGCAGGGGGGTGGGTGGGAGTGGGGCGTGGCAGGTGGGGTTGGTCTATACGATGGTCTGGGTGGGGGGTAGGGTAAAGGGAAACAGGATGAAGTCATGTCTCTGGAACAACTTAATTAGATCATGTCCTTTCCTGTACGTGCACCCATGCAAACCCAACAGAGCAGGTATGAAATCTCCACACACGGGGGCATACACATCACACTCCCAAACCTCCCTTTAAATATGAAACTGTAGCTTATCTTCATCTCTCTGCTGGTACCCCTGGGGCAGTTTTCCCACAGCCTTAATTGTCCCACTTCCTTTAGGGCTGACCAGATACACAATAGATATTTAATAGTTGTATCCATTGCTATCATTATCATTGACAGGTTGAATACTGAAGTATGAGTCATGACAGTTTTTATTTTTCATCATTTGTCTTTTATCTTATTTTTAATTCTGTCAGTTGTTCAGTTATATTCTATGTTGATCAGCCTGGAAAATGCCCACCATTTCTAAAATTGTAAAATGTTGCAAAATTTCTCCCACATGCCTCAAAACCCCCTAATTCAGAAATACTAATTATGTTAAAGACATGACCTCAGTGGCTGAATGATCTCTGAAACGTGCCATTTGAAAATGGCCATTTCACTTTTAATTTCATTCAGTCAAGTTGGATTGCCAGTTATGTTTAACAAGCAATTTTTAACAAGATGGAAGGAGATCCTCTGGTTTTCAAGACAGACATGTATTTTTTTCTCATATCAGCCAACCTTTGGTCTCCTACATTTCTCACACACAGAACCACAGAATGGAGCACTGATATCAATTTCCTATTTGATTTGAGTGCAGATATATGACTAATATAGGGAAGGTTAGATTGGTTTTGTGTGTATGTGGGTGAACGTGTGTGTTACATGAGTGAAATAGAGGCGACCCGAACAAAGAGATTACTGATCTCTTCATTTTCCCATGTAGAAGGTGAGGAAGGGACCTAATTCACCCTGTAGGTCTAGTATGACACTAAGAAAGATAAAAATATGAATCATACCCAAGGAACAAAAAACTCTATGTTGAATTAAAAGCATAAGCCTGTGTGGAGACCGAGGGGAGGTCAAACTTTCATTCATAATTTGCTGATGTGACACTGTCGACCTAATAGGTTTTTTAAAACAGTCCATAGCAGTATTGCTGAATAGTAACAGTGATACACTCCATGGTCTGCTGATCATATTTATAACTTGAACACTTACATTTTAAAAAGAGGCCTGATCAGTAAGTTTCTTCTGAAATGACCTTCTGCGATCCTTCTTTCTTCTCAGAAATGTGATTTCATTTTAAATCCAGGCCAAGGACTGAACGGGTGGTATGAGTCATACAGATCAGGTGACATCATATATGTCACTATCTGAGAGTGTGTGTTTGGTGTGCATTAGACATGAATGCATGAATCAGTGTGATTGTCCCCTGGGAGTGAACTCTGACACCAGACTGTATGAATTGTCCTCCAGATGCACAACAGTGGCTCTTGTTTCTTTGTATTTCAATTTTCCACTTAGCTCTTTGTACTTTTACTATTTTAACAAATACGTTTGCAGTTCAGATTGGGTCTTTGCACAGCAGTAGCCTCTTCCATATTTGCTTTGGCCTTACTTTCTCCACACTTAGCTCTGCTGTCTATCTATTGTGAATCGCCATCCAGACGTGTAAATGCCCTTCAGACTTGCTCACCAGACAGAAAGGTTATTGCTGGATGTCAGTAGAGTACTTAATAATCAATACAGATGAAAAGAGATATGAAAATGTGGTGGCATGTGAAGACTGATTAGAAACCAGCTGAGGCACAGGGACAAAATAATGGAAACACCCAACAATAATTGCAGTAGTTCCTTTTTAAATGAATAGTTACAAATGTGCTAATTTCTTTTCTTACCAAGAGTTAGAGAAAGTTGATACCACTCACATCTGTATGGTATATATGAGGCTACAGTCAAAAGCCAGTTAGCTTAGCTTAGCACAAAAACTGGAATCAGGGGGAAACAGCTAGTCTGGCTCTGTCCAAAGGTAGAAAAAAACCAGGGGCAGATTTCGTCACCTTTGAACAAAGCAAGATTAGCTGTTTCCCCATTTCCATTCTTTAAGCTAAACTAAGCGGCTGCTGAATGTAGCTTCATATTCACCCACAGACATAAGAAAGAAAGTGAATGCATGTATATCTCAAAATGTGAACTATTCTGCTAAGGAGAAGAGTCACCTTTATCCTTAAGAATATCTGCATTCCTCCTTATGATTATAGCTGGTGTTATTACTCCTTCACTTAACAGCTGTTACTTAAGTTTATTAAATTTAACTCCATTTCTCTGACAACCAATAGCGGTATTCATCCTGTATGATACGTTGGAGAAGTTCTCCTTAAAAGTGAAAATATAAATCTGGTTTTCATTTCATTTTGGGTTTAAAAATGTGTTCCATGTTTTGTTTTTAATTTTGATATGTGAGCATATCTGATTGACTAATGTTGAAATGTTACTGCTATGGACAGGAGTGTTTGCCCTCCGCTGGCAGGAGTTTAATATTGACGAGTAATTCAGAATAAATCAAATTAGAGCGACTAAGTAACCTCATCTGCTCAATATTACATTTCATCAAGTGTGTGTTTGTTTGTGTGTGAGTGTCTCTCGTTGCAAGCCATATAAACTATAATGTTTATTGATGAAAACTAGGTTTTCATTAAGCTGCTGCAGCTATTGTAGTAACAGCTACTTTTTGTCGTCTCAAAGGAGTGATTTTGTTGATTTATTGCAGAACACATGCATGCGAAATTCTTTAATATAAGAATGGTGAAGAAAATTATGCATTAAATAGAATTCTTTAAAACATTTAACAAGGAGCTGTGTCTTAAAGAATGTTATTGTTTTTTATAGTTTTCACACCTAAAATCTGAGGAAATTGGACTGAACAATGCATCTTTGTCTGGCTGTGACCATTTAGAAAAAAGAGAGCCATCAGGCCTTGTTTTGATTTTCCCATTTTACCAGTAAATCAGTACAAAGTAAGGTTGATGGTCAACCCGGGCATTTCACAGTGAGATTCTCTGCACCTCTTTGATTCAGCGTATCCTCTCAGACAGCCATAAAGAGCTGTGTCTGGAGGGAGGGAGTCGGGTCACAGAAGAGGAGCGGCTAAAAGAGAGAGAGGGTAATAAATGAAGAGAGATTTATTGATGCTGGGGTTGTGAAATTGATTGGCTGTGACACTGGTGAGTGATGCCTATTAGTGCATGCAACATATGACATGTGCACACATACACACACACACACACACTCACACACCAGTTAGATAAAATGATATGCCCGTGGTTATCCACATGTTAGTCCTGTTTGTTAGTATGCTCACATGCATATGTACATGAAGACTCAGCATCATGGATGGATGGCCTCGGGTCTGAGCTCTTCAGTAATCTGTCTGCGTTTTCACTCAAAGAAGCTGAGGACCTATCGATGATCCGTCCACAACACACACACCTCTCTCTGATTTACACCCACCTTCCCCCACCCCACCGCACACACTTATATTATATATATGCAGAGTAACAGTAAGAGGAGAGGGTCACGTCAAGGAGAAACAGAGGGACACAGAGCTGTGTTCAGATGAGTTAGCAGAGTTCTGCTCCTGGCTCGCAGGGAACAAAATCTGCCCCACACTTCACTGCTGAGGGTCGCTTGGTCCTGATGTTGTCATGGTAATGAGAACTTAATAGCCCAGACTTTCTATTGTTGGTGTATTTTGATGTTTGTGTGGGTTTCCATGCATGTGTGTGTTCCTCTACACATGTGCATGTTGAGATGTCTCTTGGGTCGATGGCTTTTAGCCGAGTAATTACGAGTAGCAGCGACCACCCCCCCTCCGGCTTTTTCACTCCCGCGAATATTCAGTTCAAATCTGTAGCTGTTGCATTTGGTCTATTGACTTCCATGTAGATGTAGATCAAAAATATGACCAGAGCATTGTTTTATGCACCCTGGAGTACCAGTTGGGAGGTGTTTAGTGCATACAGTTTGAACTGTAATAGGTTTAGCCAAAATCTTATTTTGAAAAATGCACCTTATCACTAGGGCTAACACTAAGATTAGTTCATTGATTGTTTAGTCTATGAGTCTAAAACCCACAGGTATTTAATTTACAATGATATACATTAGAGAAAAGCAGCAAATTGTCATATTTGAGAAGGCGTAGCCTAAGAATTTTTGTCTCGTAAATTACTTAAACAATCATCAATTATTAAAAGAGTTTTGTTGACATTTTTTTGTTGATCAATTAACTCATTTCAGCATCAGCTCTAGCTAGCTCAAGAATGTCTTAAATTGAAAATACAGTAAAAGCATTGTCTTCAAAATCTCCCAATACAATCACAACATCAATCTCCACTTTTCTCACAGAATGGCAAATGATGCCAGTGTCCTTCAGAGCAGGGCTTCATTAAACTTTAAAAGAAAAACTTCCGAGAAAGCCATAGAGATAATTTGAGAGTCCATTATGATTTGTAAGCACTGCTGCGGGCCAGCTATTCAAACTGAGAGAGCTGTCACCTCTGTTAGTCCTATGTCAATAAACTGTTTGGGGTACCTGAATGCATCACCACAAAATAACATTGTCATTTGTTCACATCCTATGTAATTAAGGTGGATGTTTGCAGAAGTAGCAATATTTAAAGTGACTTGTAGTCATCTTCTAACATACATTAAAATGCAGATCATCTCATAAGGCTTAGTCTTCAGCAGATTTACACATTAAGGAATTAATATGATGTAATTTTGAATTGTTATGTTATTGTCATCTTTTTTCTTTGCTTCTTTGTTTATTTTGATCCTTCTGATCAAAATGACTTATCTCATATTGTATATACTTTTCTCATTGTATGTGAATATTATGTTGTGTATGCGTTGCATGGAGGGGGTGTGGTCACTGAGAGGGTGGAGTGGGTGGCACAGTGGTAATCTTGATGTTTATATACCAGCCATGTAGCCGCCTCCAGTGTAAGCCCAGACAAGCTTACTGTTTACAGTGAGTGTGAGTGCGTGATGAGGTCTGCGCAGGTTGATCACACAAGTTTTCTTTTCCCTTAAGGCCAGTTCATATGAAAGATTATAAAGATCAGGTCTCATTTCCTGAGTGTTTGTGTATGTGCACATGTGTGTACCCATACCCCCTACAGACGCACACACTTCTAACAAAAACGGGGGCCCCGTTGTTGTGTCTAGCTTTTGAACTGTCTCCCTGATGAGGACAGAGGGTGCAGCTAAATAATACTTCCATGCATGCATACAGGAGGCCCCCTCTATACCTCCAGGGCTCCAGAGGGAACAGGCTGAGCTTCACAATACGTTACCCCAGAGAGGCCTCAGCCTGCTGGGCTGCTGATAGCTGCACCTGGCCCCCGCTGTTTGGTCTTCTGAAGAAGAGAATAAAACCACACATGGTCCACATAACATTAACCAGCTGTCTCTCCATTTCCATCTCATTCATACAAACTGGTGTAGTTAGGTGTGCTGTGTGTTGTCCTTGTTGATTTTGATTTTCACTGTTCTGCTCGTGTGTGTGTATGTGTGTGTGTGTGTGTGTGTGTGTGTGTGTGTGTGTGTGTGTGTGTGTGTGTGTGTGTGTGTGTGTTGTGAGATATCATTTTTCACCCAGGGGCCCCTGAATAACCCTGTAACCAAGCCTCCTCCTCCTCCTATGCCATGAGGGGGAGGCTTTTTAGGAAAGATCATACAGAAATATTAACTCTCCCCCCTCACTCTCTCTCTTTGTGGTTTGGTTTTGGAGAAGCATTAGAGTGAATAGCGCTGACAGCTCTTGCCTCATGGCTAATTTAGACATCATTTCAATGAATGTTAGGGGGATTTCTTCCTCAGCATTGTTACATATTCGTATCCACTCAAGACAGCTAATCAAAACTCATTATTTCATCTCACAACACAATTTCTACACTTTTGATAAGTCACCCTTTTTAAAGAGTTTATAAGTTGTAACTAAAGGCTTTATTATTTGTTAACAAATCTTTAACTAATGCTTTTAAATTCAGGTATATACGATTAATAATACGAATAATAAACGAATAATAATAACAACTTAACAGTCATAAATAAAGCATTAAACCATCTGATCTGCAGTGTTAATAATTAATTTATACAGTGTAACAAAGATCAAGTGTGCAGTTCTAAATGTTAATCATCTGTTAATAAATGAAATTTTGAGCAGCCCAAAATATCAGAGGTCAACTGATCTATTGGATGAGTTTTCCTGATGAATTAAAGCTAACAAAAAGGGCAAATTATGCAACAAGATAAGTCACAGAAGACATTAGTAAATTATTATAAACCTATTACAACTTTTAAGAAAAGGGCACCATGAATGTTTCTCATGTGAAAACATTGCACTGCATTGGCTTTGACTTTTTGATCCTAGGGCAGTGGGGCTTTGATATGGAGGTATGAGATCAGAAGACTGGCTGAAGTGCCCTTGAGCAAGATGCTGAATATCTATTACCAAAAGCAGCTGTTTTTTTTTTGTTTTGTTTGTTTGTTTGTTTTTGTGATTTTGACAAGAGGAGAGACAGCTGTCTTACTTTCTTAATTTTCTCTTTGTATAATCCGCTATTAGCAGTTTTTGCCAGAGATCACTGCTGTATGAAAAATTATGTTGCTGCTGGACAGTCTGGTTCATTTCAGGATCAACACCTGTAATTGGGCCAAGTGGGACAGAGGCTCTTTCATCTCTTCTGGTAGTCACCAAACCAAAGCAACCTCTTTTTTCCCCAAACATAGACTCACTGATAACACAACTGTTTTTTATGACTGGAGAAAGAAAATCCAGCGTTAACCACAGCACTTAAGCTGCAAACCTGTAGTATACCGCTCTATATCTGCCTGTGTGTAGCTTACATGTACAAGCTGAATGTGTGAGTTTTGTGTTAAAAGAGGCTGAGTCTGCACCGCCCCGTCGGTGTGTGCCGTGGACAGCGTCGAGCTCATTCTGCCCCCGGACTAGTCCTCTCTCTCAACCCCACGCACCACAGTTACTCACAGCCTCACACACACACACCCACACACACCCACACACATACACGCTCACACACATACATCCACACATGCACACACACTGAAACACTGAAACGAGGCAGACCTGGAAAACCGGGGCGCTTCAATTAGCGCTCCACCGACGACTCCCTGGCGTGGACATTTTTAATTTTTCATCATAGACTCCAATTGGATTTTTCTCATGTGGCTTGTGTTTTTTTGGCGCATAGAGCCCGACCGCTGCTGAGGCGTGTTTGAGCAATTGAGCATATCTCGGAGATGAAGACAAACGCCTGGTGAATGGGATACACCAACACCGAGGCGACGCTACCTTTCCCCCATCTTGACAAGCACGCTCACCCCTCCGTTGGCGAGATTTGCGCACACGAAACCGGAGCCGGTGTCTGCGCTCTGCGGGGCCGGGCGCGCGTCGTCTGGGAGGAGTAGGGAGGATGGACGCGTTTTTTGCAGAGGTAAGCCACGGAGAATATGTGTCACTGTTATCGAGCTAAACATTAATGACAGACTAAGCGTTGACGACGTGATATAGCCTGGATTTCCACCGATGCATGTGCCTATATGCTGCAAGATGCTTTTTACGGGTTTTCTTTATGATCCACATCGGGTTTGGTCAGGGCAGGTGTTGCTTTGCTTCTGTCGACTGGAACCATTCCTGACCGTCCCCTGCAAATACCACAAGGAACAGGCCTGTCTCATTGCTTGTTCATCCATATATTGATTGGAAATAAACTAAACCCCTGTTATTTTCATTATCACTGCAGAGCATCAGGGCCTGGTTGCCGGCTTGGTGAATTAATTCAGAGCAGAGCCGCAGATAAATTGGCCAAACGAGGGCTGACACGGGCTTTTGCATCCATAAAGCTGGCTCTCGGATTAAAGCCAATCTGTTAACAGAGGGCAGACCGTGTTGGCCTTCAGCAACAGCCCTCCCTCACCATGCTGCTGCGAAGACACAATTTCTGTTACTTTCTTGCACTGTGAATGGGATGGATCCATGGGTGGGTATGGGCCGGTACACGGCTGCGGGAATTGAGGAGGGGGTGGAGGGGGAGGGGGAGAAGGAGGGTGGCTGGCTATCTGGAGAGTCGAAGGAGGAGGAGGAGAAGGATGAGGGATATTTGTGCGTGTGTGAATGGAATAGGTGGGACAGGAGGGAGATAAATGGTTAACAACTGGCATCATAATTGAATATTAGGTAAATCAGTGGTTATTAATTCACTCTCCTCCACATTCTTCCACTGCCTATCCTGCTGGGAGAAATCCACTGTAGGCTTTCACCTCCAGCATCCTGGGATTTATTTGACAGAACAACTCTCACAGTTGTAAAAACCAAGACTGATGTTTTCTCCAGTCAGATCCAGAGCGGTGTCCAAGTTTTCCCTTCAGTTTACTTCTCATATTCCTTCTTCCATTCCTTTCTCACCCACTTCAGGAGATGCAAGCCAGCTCTTACCTCTTCCCCTTTCCCTCCATTTCATTTGTGTTGTGGTACCACTCACACACACTCACACACACACACACACACTATTTAGTGGCACGTGTGCGCGTGCGCACACACGCGCGCATGCATACATACATGCAATCTGATGAAACATAGTCTTGTCCACTGCTTTTGATGCCAATATCCGTCCTCTCCAAGCTACTTATCCCCCTCCCTCTTAAGTTAATCTGATATGGGTTTAAATGCCTCTCACATCGGCAGTGATGTCATGCCATTTATTGGTGTGTGTGAGTAGTAGAGTGGGTATATGTAAGTGCCATGGTGAGCACTGGTGTCCATGCAATACCTTTCTTTTTCTAGCTGTTGCTGGGTAATACAGCATTGAGTCGTGGCAGTTATGTGTGACATTAACAATTTAAAAAAAAAAAAAAAAAAAAAAAAAAAAAAAAAAAGGTAAATGATGGCATGACATAAACATGACAACCTTTAGGATGATCATACAGCAACAGTGAAAAGCTACAATCATCTCTCTTGCTCCATTTCCCACCAGTCTGTCTGTAATATATTGATCATAATATTGATTCACAGACCAACACATCAGCAACCCTGCAGCCCCACACAGCACGGACGCTGAAAGCGTATGAGAGACCTGAAAATGGAGTTACTTATTGAGTTATATGTTCAGGCTCACAGTCCTGATATCCAGAAATATGCCTTCATGCAGTGGGCCGCTGAGTAATCAGTCCTCTTGGGAGGTGTCTCTCCAACATCCACTTAGTTTCATTCCTCTGCTGTCCTCACCACTCCATCCCTCAACCTTATATCCCCGCTGCATTCCTCCATTTGTCGCTCTATCCTTTAAACCAGAAAGAGTGAACAGCTGACCCCTCTCTCTGTCTCTCTCTCAGCCCAGGCAGAAAACATGATAGTTGGCCAGCCAGCCAAGCATGAAATGTCAGGTGGCTTTAGAATATTGTATAATCCCCTCATTTTCAAACCATGTTGGTTCGTAGTGGAATATGGTAGTAGTTGTGACATAAAGTGAAAATCAATCCTTTTCTGGTTACAGTAGCTAAAAAACAACATTCATGTCAAAAATTAGAGGATGCTACTGGAGATACAGTTTGTAACAATGAGAAAAACCTAGAGGGACATTAACATAAAATGCAGAAAATTAGTGTTTAAATGTGATCCTGGGATGAAATTCCTGTTATGATGTCATATTTTCTTTCATATTTTACTTCAAACATGGCAAGGAAGTGAGCCGATTGCAGGACTAAGTTTGGGGAATCTCTTAGATTTGTTTGAGATCAAAGGTAGCCTAACAGCCTAACAGGTCTATACCTTTTACCTATACCTGTAAGTGTCAGGACAGAGGTGTCAAACATATTCCCTATTATCTAAACTTCACTTGAAACAGGTAATCTCTTTGCAAGCTAACGTTAGCTTGTCATTTGGTTGAGTTAACTACATCGGAGTCACAACTCACATTTACTGGCATTAATGCAACAATTTGAAATGTAATTTAGAATCTCAAGTGCCAGGTCATATATGTGTATGACTGTATTTCATAATATTTTGTGTGAATCATAGACCTTATTTCCGGCATTTAATCAAAACTTCCATGGGGTGAAGAAGTGCAAAAATGCTAACTAATTTCTGGGATTTAGGACTCATTCCTGCAAAACTATATTTAGTAACAGCTAATCTCTACATAAAAAATAGTTTCTGTGGTGCAATCTGTTGTAATGTTGTGATCTCCACTTAATTAACACTTTCAACTTAAAAACAGGTGGCGTAACTGACCCCTATGGCCTATGGTTTAATTTCTCTAGTCAAAATGTCAGCTCTTTTTCCGACATTGTTAGCTGTATTTAGAATCACAATTAGGGCATTACCAAAACTCAGTACTGCACTGTAATAACATTTAAGCACTTTACATAATTGAATAGAATGAAAGTAAACAGAGCGCAGAGTAAAATAGATGAGAAGTCCTTCACATGCACAATGCTCACAATAGAAATTTAAACATCCACTACGACAAATGTGAAAACTCCATCTGCTGATGTGGATTGTGTGATATGATTGAAATATTGAAACCACAACAGCTACTTAATAGACCTCGCAATAGACCTTGCAGTGAGGTCTAGTGTTTTCTACACTGAATATTAGAACTGAATAGCACAGAACTGAATTGTTCAGGGCAGAAAATTCTCTTTGGCTCGCAAAGACATAAAATTGGCAAATGCAATGGATATATAATGTATAGCAGGGCAAATAATAGCAACAATGCAGAGATGGTTTTTTATTTCTACTTCCTTTTCTTTCTTTCTTATAGCATAAGGAGGACCTCTTTTAAATGTGGTTTGCATTTACCATAAGAGAAGCTGCGCATGTACTGGAAACTACTGACCTTCTCAACTCTGTGTTCAGATGACAGCAGCGTAGTGTAATCACTGTCCCATTTACCGAGGAGCTGTGCATTGAAATACTCTGTGCTCTAAACACCTAAACACCTGAATCAGTGTGAGTGTGAGTGTGAGTGTGAGTGTGAGTGTGTGTGTGTGTGTGTGTGTGTGTGTGTGTGTGTGGAAGAGAGGTAGATGACATTTGGTCTCGGGGGTGACAGTTTGTGTTTGTGTTGGTGTGTGTGATAGGTTTGGACTGGATTGCAGGTGCACAGCCACCATGAACTGATAACCAGGGGACAGACAGGTGTGAATGTGGAGAGAACAGCTTTGGCGATGCAGTGACACATTATCTCAAACCTGCTGTCACTGCTGCTTTATCATATCTGCCTGTTTACAGCCTCATTTTCTGTCCTGTCTTTTCCCCCGGTCAACACTCCTCTTCTTCTCTTGTTCGCTCTGTTGCTCTCCCTCGGGCTGTAAATTGTTATTTACGTCCGCAATTTGTTGAGTGGCCACTATATACCACACTGAGAACAGTTATGGAGCAATGAAAGCTTTCTCACACAGAAGTTGATTTTTCATGCAAAGAACTTGCTCCGCAGTAAAATATTAATCATCTGCATGCATTCTGTACAGCTGCTTGCATATAAGCTGTGAAACATTCATGCAAAGATGGCGAAATCAAAGCAGCTTCCATTTTCTTGACTTTCTGCAGCTTAAACATCATCATCAACATCTTTTGTGTGATGCATTTTGACACACAAGACTGAGGGGTAAAAGTAGCTAGTAGGGCCTGTGCCCATCAATAGTGGTACATATTATACAGGATTTCATATAAGGTGCATGCTGTAGGAAGCTGGTTCATTGGAGGGAAGGTAACAGTCACTGGAGATGTGTGACCTATATTCAGCAGCTCCAAACACATTTGTTCTGCTCAGGAGCTGCATCAGCTTTGCTTCCCTCTCTCACTCTCTTCTCTTTTCCCTTCCCTCTGAAGCTCTCTCTCTCCCTGCGGCCATTCTCTTGGTGCTTCTCCATCTCGCTCAACCGACCGCTCTCAGCGCTGCTCTGCCAGTCCTTCTCCTCCTTCTGGCATTTTTCCAGCTCTGTTTTTCCACTCCTCCACATCTTCTCCTTTTCTTCCCGTCTCACTCTCCTGCTTGTTCTGCACATGTAGGTGTGAGACTACCGCTCCGCCTCAGTCAAATTGCATTGAAGCTATTTTACACTGTGTGAATGAAGCATCATGTCCCAGAATCCTATGCTTCTATTAAATAGGCTATGATGCAGCTGGGAAACCTGACCGAAAATTTAAATTGTCATTATTATTTTGATAACAGCAAAGTAAGAATGAGTATTTTTTTCTTTAGTACACTGCATGATATCTAATTTCTTGTACTGGCTCATTTGTAATTGTCTTTCCTGACTTGTATGATTGTTTTGAATTTCTGGACAATTAGTCTCAAATCTGTACAATATCCAACGCTTTCTATTTTTAAACTATGGCTAAGAAAACAACAACACAAAAATATAAATAGAGTATATAAAACAAACAAATAAATAAATACATTATTGTACATTCACGCAGCATATCCCACAATCCTCCTGAACACCATCTCCCAGCATCCACCAGTTCTTAGAGGAGAGAGGCTGTTTCCATGGTGCCCTGTTTCCACACTGTTGCCGTGGAGTCTTGTTGCCAGGGTTGGGGGTGGGGGTGGGGGTGTGTGACTGTAGTTTTAATCCAAGATGAGAGAGAATGTGATAATTAGCAGAGTGTTCAAAACTGGCCTCTTAAAGAGGATTTCAACTGTACAAACACACACTTGCAATTACATGCACATGCACACACACATACACACACACACACACACACACATACACACACATACACACACACACACACACAAACACACACAGATACAAAACAACATTAACAGCTGCTTCTATCTGCTGCCTTTATCCCTGCTTGTAATTTAGCGGTAGACTCTGATCTGGTTTACTTTGGATAAATCATTCATGTGTTTGTTTTGGAATTCAGGACAGGTTAAAAGGTTATCAGTCTAAAGCCTCAGATATTCCAGAATAACAGTAACGCAGCCAAATAGGGAACACGCTGCGCTTTTGCACATAAGACTCTTGGCACTTCTGTATCTACAGTAACTGTGAGCTTTGACCTGATGGGTTCTGTGTGTGTGTGTGTGTGTGTGTGTGTGTGTGTGTGTGTGTGTGTGTGTGTGTGTATGTGTATGTGTATGTGTAGGGGTTTATGTGTTACATTAGTCAAATGTAGAAAGACGACGACATTTTGTTGGTTTGGTAATGCTTTGAAAAGAAGCCATTTTAGTGTTAATTGTTAGTTTAGGTCATGGAATCATGAGGTTTAAGATAAAGACATTTAATTCTGTTAAAATATTGTATGTATACAGCTAGGGCTGCAACTTATGATTATTTTAATCTTCTGATTATTTTCTTGATTAATCAATTGATTAATCAAGAAAATAATCAGAAAAAATGTCAGAAAATAGTCCAACCGACAGTTGAAAGTTTATAGTTTAGTAGTGATTAGTGATAGTTTCCTATCATGCATGACAAAGGAAAGGCTTTTACATCTGAGACGCTGGGACAGGAAGTCTTTGGCAGTTTTGTTTATAAATCTACTAAAGCATTTATTCAGTTATTATAATAGGTGCTGATTAATTTTCTTGCGATCGAATAATCAGTTGAGATACTAAGTGTTGCAGCTTTAAAGGCAACAACGTATCTCGCATCTCCGGGTGTCTGTTGTTCTTGATTTGACGGTTTCAACTGACAAGCTTTGGTGTTTCAGGTGGTGCTAACATGAAGTTTGACGAGTGAGATGTTTTCAGGTAGAAATCCACTGTAGAAGAAGCAGAGGTTTACTCTTTGCTCAGCAGAATGTGAGACACTTTGAGTATCAGGTGCATCTTCCTGGAAAAACTTAACTTCACTATTACTGTCTTCACCTACGTGAAAACCCACAGCTGAATGCTGCAAATTCAAGGAAATGTAGGAAATCATCAGCTAATTTATTCGTCATAATTAAAGGTCAGGGAATCGATGTAAGTCTGTGGAAGATCCTCTGTTATGTGAAGCAATAACACAAATGGGATGTTCGCAATTTCGAAATGCAGCATTCCTCTAAATAATAGCGAGCCACCTTATAAAACCTTTGATTAAAAGATAATTATACTGAATGAATGCTTGAGGCTAAAATCCATGTCTTTATATTCACTTGTGACTTTTAGCAGGTTTTATTTAGCCCCAGATGTTTTCTTTAACTTAGTGTTGAATTTCGACTGCAAACTCTCTCACTGACAGATGTGACTCATATAGGACAGGTGACACTCGCACACACACACACACACACACACACACACACACACACACACACACACACACACGTTGTTGTTGTCCTTCCAGCAGCCATAATCTGCTGAAAGCTTTTAATGTTCCATTAAAGGTGATTGTATTATCACCTTTAATGGAGTATTACTGACACGATTTAGGTTTCCAACACAGGCTGGGCTGCGCTACAGTAGATACATTCGGAAACTGTGTCACGTTAATGTTAGAGAAAAACATGTCATGCAATACCCTCCATGACAGCCAATGCTTCTAACGTTCATGCCAGAAGGACCAGTTTGACACCATGCAGTGCATAGTGTCCAATGCGTTGGTGGCAAGTTCAACTAAATTGAACATAAAATAAATAACCACAAATACTCCACAGTGCACGTCCTATGGGGTCTTCCATTTACAAGAGACGTGTTATTATGGCATGGCAAGTCAAGTCAAGTCACTTTTCTCTAAGTTTCCATAGTTTATTATCTACTGTCCAATCCTTTTGGCACTTGAGTAAAAATCTTAAGCATGGCAGAAAATAGGCCTTTTTGGGAGAATGGATATTGGATATATAGATATGATGTCTGAATATTAATATTGTATTTACCTTGCCCAAACTATTCACTCTGGTGTATTGTGCCGAACCTGCTGTAAAGGCCAGGATATACTAGGAAAGGACTAGTTTTTTATGGCAAATTGTGTGACTGGAAATCTAAACTGTTTTGGTGAAGGTGTGATAAAAAGTCGGCCATCATCAAAACAGGCGAGACATGATAGTGGTTAAGTATGAGGTTAACAGTGCACATTTTCAGACAGTCTCTCTAGAAGACAATTCATAGTGTGGCACACTAACACTGTTCACATGAGAAATGACAGAAATAGTGGTGTGAAAAATGAAAAAAGAGAGAAACCTTTAAGTGGAAGTTTAAATTAAGTACCCAACATGTATCGCATGCAGCTGGTCAGAGCTCTTTCACCCACTAACCTCATTGACCTGAAGAGATTAGAAAGTTTCCAGTCACTCTACTTGAAGGAACCGTATAACGTCAATAACAAAAACTATCCCTTCACTAAGGATGGACAAGGACTGTATTTGCTCTCCTCCTCTCGCCTGATTAATTGTGCTTTCTCGCCTGATTAACTGACATAAGCACTTAGTACCACACCCACATCCACTCCACCATCACACATCCATCACAGGGAGAGCACAGGCAGGATTTGAATGGGGTATGTGGTGCAGCACAACATGATCTTTATTCTGTCTTTAGGTGCCAAAACATTGATTGTGAAGAAGAGAGGCAGCTGGACTCAGAAGATATTCTCACGTTGGATTATTAATTTTTGACTGTGTTTTGCTGCTTCAACATTGTGGTTTTAGTAACTGTAGTTAATGAGTTTGCTGAAGCTGAGAGCCGGAGCTAGACAAACACAAACACACACACACACACACACACACGCACACACATTCAAAGTCAACTCTTAATGCACCCCTGACCTTTAGTCTCAAGAGATCCCATTGTGTCCTCCCACCTCCATGCTGGTCATTAGTTATCTTCCATTAGCTGGTGACCGGTCAGCTGTTTCCTTCATCATTTATTCATTTGTGTCTCGCTTGTGTCATTTTGTGTCTTCTTCAACTTCCTCTACTTCTAACCATTGGTACATTTTGAGCATTTATAGGACCATCCCTATTGTCTCCGTCTTCTCTGTTTCTCTGTCCTCTCTGTCTCCTCTCCTCTGTTCTCCTGTCAGTCGATGCCAGCCACGTTGTCAAATATGCCTCTGTTCTTGTGTGTCAGTCCTTTTCTCTCTTTCTGTCTCTGTCATTCATTTATGTTTCTTTCTTCTATTATTTTTCTTTTCCCTTTCCATTTCTTCTTTTCTTTTTAGCCAGCTAACCATGTGGCTGTAGAGATGGAAATGTCAGTCACTGCACCACTTTGGTCCAGAATAAAATATTTCAATAAACTATGATATGGATTGACATGAAATTTGTGCAGACATCCACAGTCCCCAGAGGAAAAATCCCTCTGACTTTGACAATCCTTTTCTCTAGCTTTAGTTCACATTTGTGGTTTTGAGTAAAATATGTCAACAATTCGGCTACTCAGTGGATTTACATGAAATTTGGTACACACCTTCATGTTCCCCTCAGGATGAATTATACGATCCTCTGACTTTTCTAATGTCATCATCAGGTGAAACTTAAATTTATTCATACTTTGGTTTAAGACCAAAACTGTTAACATGCTAACACAATGGTGTGTGTGCTATGATGGTGAACAGCAGCCATTGCACAGATTGTGCACGTTATTAGCTCGCGTTATCCCTCCTTGTTGCTCTTATGTTTTGAAAATGCAGAAAAACAAAAAATAAGCTGTGGCCACAAACGTCCTCTCATTTCATCTCCATTGTTTTGCTTGTGTGTATGTGTATTTTTCCCCTAAACTTTATTAAAGTTAAAGTACTTGAAGGAGCAATGTGTAAGTTTTTCTATTGCCACATAGCCAACATTAGCATTAACAGCTTTTTGCGAGTCCAGCATCAACTTGATTCCTTTACTTGCCAATAGCTGCCTCCAGCTTTGTAAACCAACATCACTTTTAGCTCTTGTTTGCTTCTTTTTCTATCACACTTCTATTAGTTAAGTTAGCATGCTAACCAGCTAGCCCCGGCCTGGCTGGACCATCTTGTCACTTGGTGATACTGAGTCACTGTAGCGTCCATTCTGCCCTGAAGAAGTAGTGCTGCTCAGAGGGTTTATTATAACCTCTTGCATTTCTTTCTTCTTCACATGAATTTCTCTTTTTTTCCCCCATTCGATCAAACACCTATTCCTCTTCCAGAGTATTTGAGATAGTATCAGGTGTATTGATGTCCAGTTGAGTGTCTGTTGAATGTGCAGTTTGAAGTTCGTAATGTGTGTGTGTGTATGCGTGTCTGCAGACATTGACCATATGTTTGTGTCTAGGATTCACGAGTGTTTGTTCAGCCATTAGTGTTTCTCAGAGGCAGGGGTCCTCTATCGGAGGCTGTCTCCAGGGCGATGCCTCAATCAAATGGCACGGGCCGTCCACATAATCACCCGAGCAGAAACAAGGCCTTTTTCAGACAAGCACACACACACACACACACACACACACACACACATGCAGCTGGTCAGGGGTCTGGGCCAATGCTCTGGGGATGCTTTCTATTGTGTGTTCAGTAATGAAAGATTATTAGATATTCAGGATTTTCTTAATAATTGTTCCATTTTTCTTCTTGGTGTAATCAACATCGCTGCTTTCCCTCTGCACACATGCCTTGATACATATGGGGGAAAGACACTATATTTTTGAGATTATTATTATGAGATTATACACTTTTTAAAAAAAAGTCGAATCATATTACATATCACAGTACTTACTAAATTAATGGTGATCATTTAAAATGCGAAAGACTGTTTGTTTGCCACTTTTCAGTCTGTTTAATTTCTGTTTTTCACAATTTTATCATGTGTATTTCTGTTATGAGCATTTGTTAGTAGCATTTAACTGAGAGTAACCTTTCCAGGAAGCTGTTGTTTTCTTGTACAGTATGAAAATCAGATTACAGAGATTTAGAGGCTTCTGTTGTCATGTCGGGATATCTGCAAACAGATCCTGTTTATAAAAAGTTCCTGTGCTTTTAAGGATTTTCTGATGACAAAGATTTTTGAGCCAAGAGACACTGCATTCATAATCTACGTTGTCATAAAATCAAACAAACAATTATCAAACACGGTCACTATGAAAACCTCAATGTGAATTTGGTTGTTTATTTCGTCAAATATGTTGCTCTTTGGTAGTCCCACAAACCAGACTACAGCTTGCTAGCATGAAATTTTAATTTGACGATCATCAAAAGAACCAATGAGTGTGTTTACATGCACATGACTATCCAGGTTATGTGCTGTGTATGTAAATGTCATATCCTGCTTTCAAAATCCAGGATAAGGCCCCCGGCTGGTTTCGAGAAACCTTGACATGTAAACACCTTATCAAGGTTTCTGAACCTTTTTTGTTGGTGCAGCACATAGTGAATGAAATGGACTGTGTATACAGATGATCGGAAATCTAGACACTGTTCGAATAATATAAATAGGGAGATGAATAACCATTTTTCTTATGTTCCATATCCTAAATGTGATAAAGACCAGGATAAGACTCAAAACCAGGATACTTATGTGCATGTAAACACACACAATTGGCTCTTCAAACAGCTATTTCAAATATAAGGTTATATGAAGCATGATTCTGTAATCGTTCTGCCTTATATTTATCCCGAAACTGATAAATCTGATGTTTCCAGAACAGCTGGTGGGTTTTCCTGGGTTGAACAACCAGTCTGATAGAGGAAGAATAAATGTCTGAGAGAAAATATAAAGTTATCAATCATGCAATGTACTTTGTAGCTTACTTGAAATTACATATACTGTACTTACATTGGACTATGGACAATTGAACAACTGCGCTAATTAATCATGCTTAACTTGCATAAAGAAATTCAGCAAATAGCATCTCTTGAGCTGGTTGTTTTGTTTTTCTTTTTAAGTCCTGCTGGTAAGAGAGCAGGTGAGGTCAGAGGTCATGTTTGAGGGTGATGCGAAAATTGAGGCCAGTTGAGGTTTAATGGAGCTTGACGAAAAGATGATAGACGGAGCTGGAGGGTTTTGACTGTGGTCCAGTTTGGATTTCACGGAGCAGGGAAAGAGTGAAAGACGTAAACATTTTATACAGAGAAAGACCCCGAGTTTGTTGTCATGCATGGCCATTCCTGCCTGTCTGGGCCAGTAATAGACGGGGGGAGGGGAGGAGGACACAAAGAGGAGGAGGGCGTTGGTGGGTGTAGGTTGTAATGCTGGCAGGTCATTTATAACCCTCTGTCTCCCCTTCGCTGTATCTGCCCCAGAGATTGCACATGGCTCCGGCAAAGTACATCGATCTGAGACTAGAGCCCCATTTACTTAAAGGGGAGACTGATACAGAAGGCACAAAGGTTCATTATACTCTGGTTTATGGAGACTGTAAAAAGAAACCAGGGAGAGGAAAAAGAGTTTATATATGCTATGTGTTTATGTGCCATGAGTGTGCTTCAGGGCCAGTGATAAAGGACCAGTATTGGAGGTTCAAGTGGGGTCAGGGGTCTTTTTTATCAGTTAAAACAGGATGTAGTGAAGTACTGGTGAGCTTTGAGCGTAGAGCCTTAGGCCGGGGAGGTCATCAGGTCAAGTCACAGCATCATCACTATTCTAACCACTCTGTGTGCTGGAATCTGACGGGCAGACGAGCTGGATTTATGGACGAAACAGGCCAAGAGTAAGAGAGAGAGAGGATCTAGAGGAGCGATGAGGGGGCTATATATAGAGAGTTGCTGAGGAGAGAACAACAGAGAGAGAGGGACAGAGAGAGAGAGAGAGCAGAGGAGGCTCTTGAATTTTTCAGTTGCCAGAGTGATTCTAGATGTATGAGGCTCGTTCATGCAAAGATTAGAGTGAATTAGCATTAAATGTAACATGCAGTGCAATGCAAAGCTCAGACTCAGAAACACTTTTATGTCCTTCATGAAACAACTTCATTTGTGGCACCAAAACACAACAACATCAGAATAATAATAATGTGAACTAATTTCATGACAGTTTTCACAGAGGGGATATTTTGGTTAAAATGATGTATATGAATGTTAGTTTGTCTATGATTTTGTTTTGTTTATATATATGTATACATATTTATTTGGTCGGACTGTCGCTTTTGCACATTCGTATATCTGTAATTTCAGCATGAATGTGTCTGTTTGTTTGTGTGTGACACAGTTAGACCCTGTTATGTCTTATAGTGCACACTGCCAGAGTTACTACAATAAACCCAATGATATCCCATTAGGCCAGAGTGCGTTAGTGTTCTTTGGGATGGTGTTTCTATTTAGATTATTCTATTTTGTGCTTGTTTTTCCAATACTTTTTATAAACCAGATTTTAGAATGTGAAGAAAAAACATAATTTCTCTTACAAATGAGAAGTTGAACTATGAGCATAAAACACATCCTTGCACAAATCAGTACTCTCTCTGGGGTTTATGTTAAACAGATGTTTCTGGGTTACTGACATTACTGAGTCAGTTCTTTGACTTAATGGCTCTTCTCCACACGTGCTACTGTTGCACTATGTTTTAGATTAGCCTCGGTTTGTGCTGCACATGTTTTACCACTAAATTTGAATCACAGAACTGAACCTTTAATAGTCCTACAAATAAACATATGACAACCTTTTTTTGTTTAACAACACTTACTGCTATTCTGAAGGTATTTCCTGATTCCTCAAAGACCAATAACGATCTGATGAAAAATATTCTGTATTTTGCTGCATGATAAAAATGATCCTGTTTTGTTGTGACCGTTTGCAAATTCACACAGCCTTTTGTAACATAAGCAAAATATTAATGTGTTATTTTGTAAAAAAATATAAAATATTGTAGAGAAACATATACCAATATAACTTTTAATACATTTTTAATTTTGACTCAACCTGTACAATTTCCAGCTATCATTTTTATTTGGAAAAAGAGGCATAACTTGGGAAACAGTCTTTTTTATCGAGCACCAGACTGAATATTTTTTTAACCAGATTGTTAAAAGAGTCTTTGAAGAATCTGAAAATATCTCCAGGACAGTGGTTTTATCACAAAATTGAGGAAGAAAAAGCAAAGACGCCATACCTCATTTAGTTCACTCAAGTCAAATCACATAATAATGTTAAAGCAACAGTACTATTATCCTGTAAATACCACATGTGGCCATAGTATATATGTAATTTAGGTTAAGTGCTAAGATTAGGGCATGTTAAGGCATGTGGGACTCCAAATTAAAGCTAAGGTTTGAGTTTAAGGAATGTAATCAGTGAAAGGTTTGTACCTCTGATGCAAAGGTTTGAAGACACGAGTTTATGTTTGGAAAAAGGCAGCAGCGTTAAAGTCTGTATCCAAAAGCTTTCAGACATTCTCTCCCCTAAGCCTTACCTTGAGCTACCCAGCAGCATGTATATATAGATACTGTATGTGTGTGAATGATTTCTGCCTGGTTAACTCCATATCCTGGGGCACGACTGGTTTTCTATTATCATCAGTGTGTGTGTGTGTCAGACTGAGTGCAAGAAAAAGACAGAAAAAGACTAAAAAAGAGAGAGAAGGACAGGAAAATGAGAGAGTTAAAGGTTGTCTGGGGGTGCTTCGGGGTGTGGGACCATCTGTTGCTGAAACAATTCATGTCCATCCCTCCTCTGCTGCTCACTTCATTCAGACGCACACATCTGGTATCTTTTCAGGGCTCAAACCTCCTCAAACACTCATTTCTGCTCACAGCTACATTATTATTTTTTATTATAAACCATTTATTAAATGTTAATATACATTAAAGCTTATGATAAATATGGGTCTTTAAGTAAAGTGTGACAATTGAGTCCTTCCACACTTTACTTTATTTATCACTTTGAAGACATTGATATGTTAATACAATGATTTTCCCTTCAAAATAATATTTAGTATCCTGCAATGTTTTCATGCTCCCAAGCAAACAGAAGGTGTAATGCATTAACAGATCATCTAAACAAGATTAATATTAATCTTTATTATGATGAATTACAGCTTTGAATATGAAGCTGATTTTGTTTATTGTAATTTAATACTCCTCATTCTTCTTTTGGTCATGTCTCTTCCTCTGTCCCTTCTTCTCTCCCTCCTGTTATGCTTTGCCCCTTTTTAGGGGTTGGAGGTCAGAGGTCAGTGACTGTGTGAAAGAGGGTTTTGTCTGTGTGGAAAGGTCCAGGAAGAGCACACTTCCTCTATGACAAGACACACACACACACACACACACACACACACGCACACACACACTGTTGCTTTACCTTAATAGAAAATCCAGATGTTAAAGACTTTGTCTCCCATTAAACACATCTGTGACATCTGTCTGTGCAGCCATGCACACTCTCACTGTACAATAGTTTACTGTGTTGCATGTAGCAGATGAAACTACTGTAACTTGCCAGAGATTGTCAGCATTAACACAAACTATTTTTTTGTAGTCTCATACGTATTAGCATTAAAATAAGATAATTCACTTGGGCTGCACCTAATGATTATTTTTATCATTGATTAATCTGTTGATTATTCTCTCATTTAATCGATTAATCCTGAATTTGAGAAACTGAAGTTGCAGCTCTAGAAACAACATTGTTCTTTTCTCTACCTTTTATCTTAACTGTTCTCTTCTACAGCAACTGGACACCTCATGGTGCGTTGTCAGTTACCACAAGCTCATGTCTACATGTTTTTAAACTGAGATGGTTACCAAGGTTTTATGAAATGTAATGATGGTGATATATCAGTGGGAAAATGATCATTTCAGGTCTAGAAGCATGAGGATATAATCATGTATTTTAAACTCTGCGGAGACATCCAAGATGTTTCAGCTCAGCTGCTTCCCATGGTCACCGGAGGGTTCATGACTTTACGTAACCAAATACTCCTTTTTTTGTACACTGCCTAACTTCAATCTGTGTGTGTGTTTGTGTGATCCAGGGGGCCCGTGTCTGGGTCAGGGAGAAGGAGCAGCTCGTTCCTGCCACTGTAAACTCCTGTGGAGATGGAACCCTTGTGGTCACAACCGACTATGGCGAGGTAAGAAATGTGCACATATACACTCGCACTGCCAGCGTCTGTCTTTTCTGACCCTGTTTGTAGGTAGCACCACCAAAGACAGCAGAAGCATAGTTCACAACAGACACAACTTTGTAGAAGTAATCATACTGCACACTGTACAGATAAAACAGGATTATGACAGACGGTTGTATATGGACCCTGATCAACACATTACTGGGTGGATAAAATAGATTCGTTTCAGTTATTACATAAAGGAACACAAAGTTTGATGTAGCTTATTCAAATTCATATGAAAACAGCCTGTTTATCTCTAAGTAGGGAAATCATTCTAATACTGAAGTTTTTGATAGCTACAGTGAATAGTTGTCATACTGCTCCTGCTTGCATCAGGGGCGAACGGGCAACATATGCAGTTAGATCTTTAAGCTCCAAGGAAAAACATGGTTTAGTTACAAATTGCTTTAATGAAGCAGTTTTTGAAAATATTTTGGTTGCATTTTATACCTTTTATTATAGAGTTGCCAGTAGAGAGATGACAGGAAATGAGGGAAGAGAGAGAGAGAGATGGAAGGCCTCCAGCTGGATTTCAGCTCGTGTTGTTGTTGTTTATGGGCAGCGTCTTAAACCCCAAGGCCACCAGGGCGCTCAAACTACACACATTTTCCATTGGAACTGTGATGATCTGGAAAGATTGTTTACCGTACATACAGAAAGGTTTGTGTTTGTGTGATGAGCCAAACTTTAAAGGTCCTCAGAATGCCATTACTTTTTTTATGTGATGTTTGTTTAGCATACAAACTGTAATTATTTTGAACCAGACTAGTAAACAGTGTCAGCATTACATAACTGATGAGCTGAAGCTGCAGTGGTGTGCTTGGACTGTGCATTTGTATGCATGTAAAGGTCAGGGTGAAGATGAAGCAGCTGTGCAGGTTCATCCTCTCCTGTGTGGATCAATAGAAACTCCTGGTCATGATGCTCCACTTTCCTGCCCCCCCCCTTAAGTTCCTTCATCCTCCTCCTCCTCCTCCTCCTCCTCCTCCTCCTCCTCATACATATGCAAAATTCATCTCTGACACACATTCAGCCTCCGGAGGAGAGCCTGAATAGATGGAAAGTGTTATGGGAGCACAAGCGCACATGCTTGTTTCAGGATGTCAGATGTCAACCCCAACCCTTTAACACCACACCCCCTGCCAAAATAATGGAATTGAATGTTTAAATCTCATTAAGAGTATGTGTGTGCATGTGTGCGCTCATCTAATCTGTATCAGAGCAAGGACATGCACACATTGCTCTTTGGATTTAATGTTTTTTTTTTTTTTTGATGGCTGATGTGTTTCACACACACACATGCATGCGCTCCAGTTGGCAGCATTTAGATGGAGCTAATAATAGACTTGGCTCTTTGGCCCGAATTCAAGAGTCTCAGTAGTCCATTTATTCCCCCAAAGAACATCCACATCTGCCCTCTCTCTCTCAGATATACAATGAAGTTGTGTTTTGTGGCCTTTAAGACATAAAATGGCCAAATGCTGCTCTAAAAGCATCGTCTTTTGATGCTATAGCCGTAGTCCGGAGTTCCTGTTCGGGGACACAGCAGGGTCCGACAGGCATTTCCCAAAATAGAGGATTGGTTATAGGAGCAGGCATTCTCTTTGCTCTGGATTATGAATGTCCTCAACCTCCCCAGCCCCCATCCAGCTCTCCCTGCCTCCCTCCGCCCTCCCCTCTCTGCTAGCTGTTGGTGTTTAAATGTTAGCTCTGCAGGAGGTGGTGAATATTTGATAGAGAATCAGCAGGAAAGGGGGGTTTACCCTGTTACAAAAGGATCTGACCCTTGCAAACAGTCCCGGGATCCCCATCTCTCCCTGTTGCTCTGCCCTGTGTCCCCCTGATCTTGGTTAAAAATACATTTTTATTTCAGTGACCACAGAGCGCAGTGAATCCCAGAAGTATATTTCATAAAACAGCTAAAAATGACCTCAGTGTCGATGCCAATGAGGCATGTAAAATTTAAGAAATTTACATGTTTTCTGTTCTACCAGTCTTAAAAAGCAGTTTGCTTTTTTTTTTCTTTCTGTTTTTGATACTAGTTTTATTTTTCCTCTACCCTGTTCTTTCTCATACTCTCCTCCCTGATTCCCTGTCACTACACACCCTGACCCAGTTCAACACATTACCAGTTCTGGGTTACAAATGCTGTGGCTGCAGAACTACTATCCATCATGTCAAATCAGCACAGCTCACAACTACCAGGGGTATATACAGCCCTTTAGTATCATTCATACTCCATTCACATCTGCTTTTTCACCACTGAGAAATGCCAATACTGAACCATGCATTAAGGTTTAGAAGTAGGCAGTGGTGGGCTGATGGTGTGAGATTTATTCCTACAGTTCTCTCGTGTAAGTCATCTCTGACTTCATGCTGACTTCATCATGTTATGGAGGGCTTTTGACACCTACAGCAGTTTCATTCTTTGCATGCTATGATACAATCACGCACAACTGTCTGCATCCACCATGGTCATTGCAGGAAAGTCAATGTGTGTTGCTAATTCGATGGGATGGGAAGACAGGTCTCTGCAAATCTTTATGATCCCTCTGGTTGTCTCTGGTTGTGATGCATCCATTCACCCATCCATTCTTTTTCTACCAATCATGTGTCTGAGCTGGGAGCCCATAAAAACACAAAAAACTAATTTCATCTCTCTTGTATTTGCAGTATAATTTTTTCAGTCACTACATAAAGCTCATGACCATGAATGTGGGTTGGAAGGTAAATTGTCTGGTAAATCAAGAGCTAAACCAATCCCCTAGGATTCATAAAACCCCAGATCATGCACAAAGATCTCTCCGTGATCCAAGGTTTTACCTTTCCCCTTTAAGTCTCTACAACTTACTGTATAGAAACCATGATTAGATCAGATCAGATTAGATGAAACTTTAATGAACCTGTGGTGAAACTGGGTCAACAAAGAACTGCTTATAGATAGAGATAAAACAAATAGATAGTGAAGATAATACAGTGAATGAACATACTGATGATAATATAAAAACTAGACGTAGCCTTGATAAAACAGAGCACCTGCTAGTTTATAAGATGTTTTTACACTATTTATAATTTATGGATGTACTGCATGTCAATGATCTTAGATTTAAGCAGGGAACTAACTGCACTTTAGTAGTAGTAGTATTTCACACATGCTACGAATGTATGTTCTCACTGAGGTGCAAATTGTCTTGTAGCAGCAGGATTGAGGATTGATCAATTGACATATAATTAATTGGAAACTATTTTGATGATCGATTAATGGTTAGTCATTTTTAAAATGCCATAATATGCCAAAAGAATTAATTAAAATGTCATGTATGACAGTGAACTGCATATCTTTTGAGTTTTAGACTGGTTGAACAAAACATGCAGCTTGACATTCACATTTCACCCTACATGAAAGTTTACAGCTTTATATTTATAACCAGACATCGTCAGACAATCCTGTACCTGACAGAGATCTTCCTGGGCTGGTTGCCATGGATATGGTCACAGGGATACCGTCAGACTTCTCCTTACGTATGTTAGATAATTGTGATGTCCTAATGTATACCTGCATTGGACGCATTTACACCCCCATGGGAATTTATTGTGGGAAATGCAGACACAGACTGAGGTCTACTGTTAAATAGTACACACACACACAAGCACATGTGCACATATACACACACAGAGAGTTAACAATGAGTTACGGACAATGTGTGTTATGTGACCTGGATTTCAGTAGCTAGCGTAAAAGCTGCAGTGAGAGCTCACGCGAGAACAGTACATGCTGCAGGGAAAGCCTTTACTCCTGCACACACAAAGTGACTACATACTTGGACACGCACACACAGAAAAATTGACACACACTCCGTCGAATGCGCCTAATGAAAAGCGCAGAAATGACTTGTTTTGTCTGATTCGGCACAGAAACAAGCTGATGATGCTGTGTGATATCCTGACCCACATTCCTCTTCACAGTTTCATATTTCTAACCCTCTGAGGACACCATAGTTACTCGCTCGCTTAGTATCACATAATGAGATTAGTTTAACTCGTTAATTTAACTTAAAAACACCACGCACACACACACACACACACACACACACACACACACACACGAACATCTCCCTATCTGTCTCTTTGCTGTGCCCCTTATCAGTGAAGAAACGAGGCAGTGATCCCCCTTGGGGATGGGATGAGTGTGGGTTGCCAAATCTGAAAGGGTGATGGCATATGAAATGTGTTATTCACTCCAGTGCTGAATGGGTGCTGTGGGGCAGAGAAGGTATAAACTGAGTTAAAGCTTGTTGTTAACCTCTTTTTCTCAATCCAACTCATCAGGCTCTGTCATAAAAGAAAGAGCAACGGAGGAGTAGGATGCAGGTCTTGAGGTATACAATACAGGTTTGGAGCTAATTCTAGCCATGCTGATGGTATGTTTCCTTGGATGTTAGTGTGTTGGTCAGTCTGTCCACAACTTTGGTCCAGAGTGAAACATCACATATATTGGACAGATTGCTATCATGTTCCCCAGAGTTAATCCTACTGACTTTTATAATTAATTTGTCACTTGTGCCCAAATCCCTGCAAAACACATGACATTCCCATCAACCTCAGATATACTGTAGATAGTGAACATGGTAAACATTAAATGTGCATTATTGTAGTGAGCATGTCAGCACCTCTATGTACAGCCTTTCAGACTCTTAGTCTTGTTAACTGTACATGTTGAAAGTCTTTCTCCTTCATATCTTAGCGTTTTCATGTCTCACCATCAAGTTGGTGTTACAACGTTACCTTACAGGGTTATAACTTAATATTTTGACATTATGATTCAATTTGTTTGGATTATTTTTCATTGCTGATAATTTATTTAGAAAAGATGTGGGTGTCTGTTTCAGATTGTCCAAAGCCTTTGCATGGAATGATATTGAATTTAGCACTATAAATACATTTACCTATACTATACTTTTACTAAATTAAATATATAGATTTTAAGTTGTCACTTCAATTTTGGATTTGTTCATTACCTCAGCTCCCTGTGGATACTTGCACCCAAGTAAATCAATAACTTGGTTCCTGTTACCCGTCCAAAAGAGTTCATTTTCCCTACATGCATTGGTACACTGTTTTATCCCACTGCTGCTGCAGCTGCAGTGGCTCCTTTTTCTTCTAATATACTCTGATCTGACAAAAAATACCTCCTCAGTGTTCACCAGTCCTAATCTGACCCAAGCAGCTCTGTCAGATCTGATTCAAGGTCAGCGAGGAGAGCTGCAGGTGCGTTCAGGACGGTGTGATACTGTATCTTCCACTGGTGAATAGAGGTCTGCAGAATATATAGGTCACTGTGCCCACAGCTCTCTTTCTCTCTCTCTCTCTTCATCTTTTTCTCTGTTGCTCCCTCTCTTCACTTTGACTGCAGCTAATATGTGAAGTCAGATGAAGAGGCTTGTCACTGTATGTGTATGTGTGTGTGTGTGCGTGTGTGTATGTTCGTGTTCATATGAGCAAAGCAGGTTAAGAATGCTGCAGTTTTGCAGGAGGAGAGAGAAAATGATGAAACAGAGGAAGTGGAGTGTGTGTGAGACAGAGAGTACCACCAGCGTTATCCTTTAAGAAACTTCCTCTCCCACACTTCAGCTCCTTGAGAGATTATACTACTGAAGACGAATCGGAGTTGGTTAACCATGCTCTACTTGTACATTACTCTCATTCTGTCTCTCTCTCTGTCAGTCCACTGTATGTCGGTCTCCCTCCCTGGCTCTCTCTCTGTGTTTCCTCTCACTAGTTCCATGTCTTTCCTCTGTTCCGCTCTCCAATAATGAATTATTAAATACGAAGTATCCCATTTTAGACTCTCTTCACAGAAAACTTATTGTGTGTGCATCTGCTTCACATACAGTACATTTTGTGCATGCATGTGTCCTTTTTTGTGTGTGTTAATGTACACTAAGCAGCCATGCACAAAATGTGTGTTAAAACCCACCAGAGGGCAATGGAAAGAAAAGACAGACGTTTTCAAAAAAGTTTTTTTTTTTTTTTTCTTCTTACACTTCAACTGCATTTTATTTCAGTCACTGACATACTTCCTCTGCTCGCAGCATCTTCTCTCTCTGAATCATTGTGTATGGGTTGTCTCGAATGGTTTTCTCTTCTCTGCTTTATCTGCTGTTTAAGGCCTTTATATGTAAAAAGCAGCTTTAGCATTAGAAGCAATTGTAAAGCCCACAACAGTAGCTCAGACTTTATTTGCTTTAATCTTAATATCACTGGAGATAGATCATTATTTAATGTCCACTCCACAGATTTCTCGCATAGAAATCAGTGTGCTCATCATGAAGAGTACTCAGCCTTTATTCTTAATGGAAATATGTATACACTATCTATTAGGGTTTGGATTTTTGTGGTTAGAGGTGCAGAATCTGTATAGCTTAGCTGACTTCCTCTTATTGCCTAATCTATTTTTTATTCAGAGCAAATGTGAAATTATTGAATTTCAGCCTCATCAATTTAAAAAAAAAAAATGTATTTATGTGTGGTACCTTACCCATATAAGCAAGAGTTGAAGTCTACTGTTAGTCAGTAACAATAATAGTGCAGTTACTGTAACATACAGATAAAATGTTAATCTGTAATTGTACAATAATACAGATAATGTCAATATTAAGAGAAGAACAAAACACTAAAATGAAACATTAAATTGAGAAAGGTGTTTAAAAAAGAAAAACACTTACCAAGTTCTAATTCTATAGACGCTCAAACTCCCATTTTACTGTGACTTTGAATATATCATCACACATCTGAACATTTGCCTCTTACATGTCAGATACTGTGTTCAGGAACAATGCACCAAGTCAACGTATCTGCTGCAAACATAGATACAGATGGACAATAAAACCAGGATTTCAGACAGGTAAAGTTAAAAGAAGCACCCAAAATGTGTTCATTCACACCTTTTGGATTTTAACTTTGCACAAATGTAGTTCCAGTGTGCTGCTGGCAACATGAGATTTTGATTTCCAACATACTACATTTAAAAAAAACCACTGGTTACTCCCTGATACCACGCATTACATTAAACACGTTTTATTGTAAACAAAGGAAATTCCTTTTGACAGCAGAGACCCAGGCCTCCATTTTAGTCAACCCGGTGTCCTTCTTCTACTTATCACAAGTGATGCGGTGTGTGTGTGTGTGTGTGTGTGTGTCTGTGTGTGTGAAGTCTTATCTACTGTTCCTCTATAATTTTCCCTGGATTGCAAAGGCGTGCTTTACTTTCTGACTGAAATTGCTCTCAGTAAGCCTTCCATTTACAGGCAGGGGTCTCAGATTGAGCCATTTAGGCATTAAGTGAGTCTGTGTGATTGAGCACACAGAGATCCATGTACATTAGATAGACAGGCAGATCAGGAAAAAAAAGATGGAAAACTGGCTGAGGGGATACATCAGAAATACAGCATGGATGTTAAACGAACCAGCAATAAAGAATAAAAGAGGAAAAGTGGAGGAAGAAAAAGAAAGTGGTAGGAGGTTGAAATGCAGGAAATACAGTGTAGGGCAGGCAGCGGAGAAAGGGGTAAATTAATGAAGAGTGGAATGGAAGATAGCGAGAGAACAGAGAGAAAAAGAGCAGCAGATGACAGAGAGGGGGAAGGGATGAAAGAGGAGTGATATACAAAGGGAGAGAGAGAGATGAGAGAAATGGAGAAATGGTGTTTGACACATGAAGACACAGAATTCAAAAAGAAAAATTCAGACAGAGAGTGATAGTCGGAGAGAGGGATTTAATTGGGTGAAACATAAAGAGATGGGGAGAGGGGGAGCAAATGGACTTTGATATAATTTGAGAGACTTTCAGTCTTTCTTTCTCACAGCTACAGGAACACACCCAGCTCTAGTTGTAATACAGTCAATATGAAAGTGCCTCTGCATGTGTACAGCTGTCCAAACCATGACTAACAAGCATCTTATCATCACTCAGACAAGCGTGTCTCCCATGCACATCAGACACTGTAAAGTACGTAACCAAACACACATGTAAACACACATACGTACATGTGTAAAGCCACGAGTGGGTACGACTCAGTGTCAGAGATTGTGATGAATTAATTAAACCTGCACTCATCGTTTTTGGCCATTTGGCGGCTGTTGACACAAGCTGCAAACACAACACTGATATATGATCACAATATAAAGTTGATATTGTGAACTTTAGATCAATATTATCATTCATTTGGGGGTGGTGTTCAATATTATATATTAGTTCAATATCCCTCTTGATCGCCACCCTCCTGAGGGGAAATATCTGGCTCTTTAGCTGCTACATGCTCCACTGTGTTTAGCAGCCGGCTGCTAAGGTTGTCTCTCTGCTGTTTGGTGCGGAGCAGGTCGTGTCCAGTAGGTTTTTAGAGCTTTACCAAGAACAGAGCGGTGACAACGAAGCAGAGCCTTAAAACCAAAACAATGAGCTGAAAGATGCAAAAACACTGTAGAGCTGAGAGGAACCTCAGAGTTTATGGTAAATAAATATCTGTGGGTTTGCCAGTGCTTTAGTTCTGATAAGATTAAAGTGAAAAGATAAATGACACTAACAGTAACTTTGCAAATTCAATTTTGAATCATAAACTTTGCTGAAAAATTGCCCTGGAATTAAGAAAAAAGTAGTTTAAAAAAATCCAAACTGCAGCCTATAATTGTTGTATTGTTGCAGTTTTCTTAATCACCATTTCTCTTTTCTACATGTGCTACCAGTAGTGGCTCTAATACTCATGTAAATGTGTGCTTGGATAACATCATGTCAGTGCCTTGACTGAGTACTATGGCTGTAAAAGGTGAAGACAAAGTGGACGGGGTCATAGTGAAGACGGTGAGCTGTGAGTCAGTGAAGCCTTTATAAGTTATGTTCTCTCTAATGGAGGACGAGGGGCAACTGGGTCATTTCATCACGGCTGAGTGAGAGAGAAAGGGGAGAGACTTGATGAGCAGTTGCCAACATACTATGCACAAGATGTCTGTAGTTTTACAAAATATGAGAGGCAAGAGAAGGAAAGAACAAACTGCATTATACAGCAGTTCAAGCTGGGGGGAAAAAAACTATTATGTGGTTGGATAGTAGTATAGTAGCATATGGCTCACAGGTTTCCATTTGTAATCCACACACAACATTTTATTTGCAGACAGTTGGTGATGACAGAAACGATGATACCGTTGTAAGTTTTTTTCGCCCCGAGAGATCTGTCTGCACGCAGCAGCTCTGTGCAGCGAAGACAGTGTTACTGGAGTGAAATAGATTTATTTAAGAACAGGATGCTGGAGTGCCTACAGTGTGCCCCCTCTGCCACTCTCAACAGACTTCCAACACATCTGTTGCACCAACACACACACAAATGCACACACACACAGGGTGGAGGCTGGCGGTGAGGCTGAGCTGACATATTAACAACCCAGCATTGTAAAGGCCGTGGTTTCTATTCTTAGACAAGTAGATATCGCTGGAGTGAATAAACGACCTTTATGCTGAAATACAATCACAGTTATCTCCTGCACCGGCGCATGTTCTGACTGTGTACAGGGGAAAAAAGACAGGGATCATTGTAGCAGCGTGTGTGTGCCTGACCCGAATACACACCGAGCTGCTTTCACCTGTCAGGTCCTGCCACATCACATCTGTTACTCTCTCTTCCTTTCTGCTTCTGTCCTCACTCTCTTGTTCTCTCCTCTTTCTTTTTTTTCTTCTTCTCCTCCTTCCCCTCACAGAGCCAGGCTCCCCACCCTGTCTTGTCCCTGACTCTCCAGTTGCCATGGCAATGGATGACATAGATGAGATGTGGGTCTGGGGAGACAAAGCAGAGCCACAACGCTCTGTATTCTCATCATGTGGACTTTCATCATATTGCAACACATTGGTTACTCTGACATACCTTCATTATCCAGTAGGCAGCACTACCAGTTTAACAACTGGAAATCAAGTATTACATCTACCTCAGAGGGAAGAGGTTTGACAGAAATCTACCCAAAGTTTTTTGATGTATTTTCTTTTGAGCAGCCAATGCAGACTATCTTAATACCATACCACACAGCACATCACTCGTTGTCAGTGTGTGTGATATATTGCAGGGAATATCCCCTTTTCCCATTTAGGAAATACGCCTTTTCACTTTCTCACTGAGAATTGAGAAGATCCATGTCTATACAGTAAATATGAAGCGACCACCTGCAGCCAGTCAGCATAGAGTGGGGTGTTGTGGAGTAGTTGTGCTGACTCAATAAGAGTTTCTCCAGCACATTGACAGCAGAATGTTTTTCAGTTTGTGTACCTGAAACACACATGATAAACCATATAGACTTCATATAAAGATGGACATAGCCTCCGTGATGTCACCTATATGTTTGTGAGGAGCGGTTTCTCAGAGTGGGGCGAGTGTAGAGCTGAGACTTCGATGGATGCTGGTTTAATAATTGTGGTGCTCCCGTTAGCATCGTTAGCACAGCTGGGTGTCTTGCTAGAGAGATAACACAAGGCTAATTCATTTGATGGCTAATTAGTTAGTTAAACAGCTAAGCTAACAAGCCAGTTATGGTGAGACGATACTTGCTAATTAGTGCTAACATGTAAATAAAATATTACTAGGATTTCACTCACCTCATGAAACAGGAGCACAGGATTCGACAAGTTCTGTTCTACGTTCAGTGACTCTATATATAATAAAGGCTTTTAAAAACTTTAAAAACTTCTGTACCTTAATAAAGCGGTTTGTTTTCATGTGGACATTGGTTACCTACCATCCTGACATTGCTGTCAGATATGAATAGCTCTTATTTCTTGTTTTGTAAAGTTCTGATAAGTACAACTGCAACAAGTTCAGGTGTTTTTTAAGACTATTGAAAGTCGTGGTGGGAAAAACAAATTACAACATTTCATTACAGTATACAGTACCTCAGGGCTGAGTGACAGTCTGTATATCTTTTTGTTTTCCAGGTGTTGTACTTGCAGCAGGCAGAGGTTACCAGGGAGCGGGTGTATGCTATGCACCAGTCCAGCATCGATGGGGTGGAGGACATGTCTGCGCTGGCCGAGCTGCATGAGGCCGCCATCATGCACAACCTGTACCAGCGCTACCAGAAGGATGCCATCTATGTAAGTGAACTGAATGTCAAGACACATGGTGTGTGTGTGTACATTATGTGTATACCCTCCCTTTCCTGTTATCTTTGCATGTGTGAAGCACAAATCAATTGAGAGAGAGAGAGAGAGAGAGAGAGGCTTATGAAGACAGACTGTTTACAGCTGCCCTCGGCATCACAGGTAAGAGGAGGAGGAGAGCCATCTACACCGACACCGAGGCCGCTGAGAAAGCCTCCAGGTGGCTCTGGATCTACAGAGCCGATCTGTGGGAGAATGCAGCTAGGGCAGAAGTTGAGGCCTGATCAACCTTGGCTGGGTCGCCTGAGTGAGGATGTCTGATGTTCAAAACACCCAAAACACCCGCTGACCACAGGATACGTCACTGATGATGTGCCCTAGCTTAGGCATCAATAGATGTGTCATTACTGTCCGTAATGAATGGATGTATTAGCTGATGCCAATAAAACTCGACTTGAACAGACAGCAATCTATCTTTAAAGTTATAAAAATGAATATTGAGATCAGTTAATTATGATAAAAACAAATATATAAACCTACATTTCGGTCACATGACGATATGTTGAAAGTCACATTTGGAAAGCCTGGAAACCTGAGGATTACAAGACAACAGACCAATAACAGCCGCCCTGGGTGTGACCTAATCTAGATGATGAAATATTGTCCATACGCGGATTTCCCTTAAGCTGATCATAAGCATTTACCCTGTGTGGGTCAGCTTTTTGTGCCACTGTATGTTCATGCATTCATATGTATGTGTCCTTTAGCACAGTTTTATATGTGTGTAGAACACAAAATGCACAGACAGGGTAATATGACACAATGGAGGGGATGCTGACCTCCAGTGTTTTTTTTTTTTCTTTTCGTTTCTAGAGCAGAAGGAGAGAAAACAAGGTGACTGTTACAGGACAAACAGTTCAAAATGGAAATCTGGCCTCCCTCCTCCTCCACCTTACCCATTTGACCTCAGCTTTCTAATAAAAATCTGCATCTACATCCTGCTGTTTTCCCTTATCCTCCATTCCAGATTAATCTCAACACAAGACTGCTTTAATATTGCTGTGTGCGTTCCTGAGTGGTTGTTAGCAAATGTGTGTCACTGCTTTAAGTGTGTAAGTGGGTGCATGATCATGTCTGTATATTTGAGACAAAGAGAAATTAAAAAACTAAAGGATACTAAAGGTTCAAAAGCGATACAAAGATAAAATCTAAAACGTCATATCTGGACTCTTTTCAGACTAATATCGGCAGCATCCTGGCAGCTGTCAACCCCTACAAGCAGATCTCAGGTATGTATGACCCAGAGAGGGTGGACCTTTACTCCAAGCACCATCTAGGGGAGCTGCCACCACACATCTTTGCTGTGGCCAACGAATGCTACCGCTGCATCTGGAAACGCCACGACAGCCAGTGTGTTCTCATCAGGTGAGTTTACACACACAGACACACACTCACACACTTACACTAATAATTAACTGGTTTAAGCTCTAGTTCATGCCTCATTGCCTCATGCTTGTCCATTGAAAGAAAAGTTTTTCCATCCATCCATTTTCTATGCAATAAGTGGTTATACTGTTAAGACTCTCAGGGGACTGCAGGCTATCCCAGCATGCACTGGGCGAGGGGGAGTTCCATTTTTGGAAATTCCAGCTATTCTTACTGTCCTACTTACCCGGAGTTACACATGCATTTTTTATGTCTTTGCATGCAGTCTGAATGTATATTTAAAAGAAAGGTTCAACATTATGGAACATATTTTTATTCACTTTCTTGCTGAGATTAGATGAGAAATAGGATAACACTCTCGTATCTGTGTATTCGCTGTACAGCCAGGAGACGGTTAGCTTAGCTTAGCGTAAAGGCTGGAAAGAGATGGAAACAGCTAGCCTGGCTTTGTAACAAGCTGTTTCTTGGCTGGAAGCAGTGACCTCAGTTTTACACTTGTACAGATAAAACAAACATATAATGTGTTCATTGGTGAGCTCTATAGGTGCTGGTAGGCCTGTTTGTTAGCTTCAGACAGAGCTAGGATACCTGTTTCCTCCTTTCGTCCTGGCACCAGATGAAAACTGACAGAATATCCAGCAGTTTTTATAATAACCTTGCTGGTGTTTACACTAATGTAATTATACCACAAATGAGAACTTGTTGTGTCGATCTCATCATGAATATCAAGCCACTAGAATATATTCATGTAAATGTATTTTTCCCCTTTGGAGCTCATGCAGAGACTGGCAGACAGTGACAGCTATTACACATAATAAACAATCAAGGTTGTCGGCACAATCCAGACATATTGATTTCCGCGGTTTATTGGAGAGAGAGACTGAGTCAATTCTAAATATTTAATTTTGTCAGCTGAAGAAGAATCATAGGATGAAATAATGATTGTGTTTCTCTTGGTAGTGAATATTAATGAACAACACCCTGCCAATATTTTAAAAAAGCCCACTAGGTGAAGTTGGTGAACTGCTCCTGGCCTGCTCTGCTAACTGACATGATCTGGTTGTGGGGTCAGACATCTCATCATGCGTTCAATTAAGCTCAGTCTTTGTCTCGCTTGATGTCCTGATTGAGAGAGACTGGGAGCTAATGCAATATCGCTGAAAGTATCCAACCTCAGTATCAATTAAACAACCAGACCAATCTGAGATATGGGAATGTCAGAGAAGGTCATGGTGTATTTGATTAAAATGGGTTGTGTGCGCGTGTGTGTGTGTGTGTGTGTGTGTGTGTGTGTGTGCGTGTGTGTGTGTGTGGTTCAGTGGTGAATCAGGTGCAGGGAAGACGGAGAGCACTAAACTGTTGCTGCAGTTCCTGTCAGTGATGAGCCAGAAATCAGCCGGGACTGCTCCATCAGAGAAAACCACACGTGTGGAGCAGGCCATCGTACAGAGCAGGTACAAACTGATGAAGTGAAGAAGACACACTTTCCCTTTTTTTGCTCTGATTTTACTGTAGGGGTGTTTTGGGACAAGACCAGATCAAATCTTGACTCTTATCTAACTGTATCTATCTTTGAGAGCAAGTCTAAGTAAAGTCATGTGTTTTTAAAAGAAAGTCTGTAGGGTCACTGAATGCTGACTAGGGCTGCAACTCAAAATGTTTATTTTTAAATAGATCTACTGATTATTTTCAACTAATTGATTTATCATTTGGTCCATAAAATAGTACAAAAAATGAAGTGGTCATATTTCTTGTTGTGTTTGATCAACAGTCCAAAACCCGAAGTTATTCTGTTCACAGATATAAAATTGAGAAAAGCACCAAAACACCACAATAGAAAGGCTGAGACCTGAGCATGTTTGGTATTTCTGCTTTAAAAAACTAAACAATGGATTATCAAAACTATCCATCAAACAACTAATTGACTAATTGACTCTTTGTTGCAGCTCTAATACTGACAACTAAAATGACATGGAATTTGTGCATTTAATATTAATGTTCTCATGTCCATTCAATGTGTAGCTGTAATTGTTAAACATTCAAGGTGGGCACCTCTGCACACTATTCTATTTAAAGGTTTTAAAGGATTTTATTAAGTAGAGTCTTTAGGGCGTCAAAGCAGTCAACCCTTAGCCTGAAGTTTGCTCTGATTACTGCCAAGTGCCCCTGAGCCCAGATACTGTGTGAGAGCTAAGTAAGCAGTATTTATACCTGACACTAAGGGATGTGTGTAATTGTTGCTTTTGGATAAAACAGTTATTGAGGCAACATCCTCTGCAGCACATGGTCTGTGTACTTTATTCTAAACATCATGCTCAGATAAAAGCAGATGTGACAAAACAGACTAACCTCAGCTTTTTGTTTTCCTTGCAGTCCGATCATGGAAGCGTTTGGTAACGCAAAGACTGTTTACAACAACAACTCCAGTCGCTTTGGAAAGTTCATCCAGCTTCACTTCTCTGAGGGCGGCAACATCCAGGGAGGCTGCATCATCGACTGTATCCTTATTTTTTACACAAAATAAATAGATTTATATCAGATGTATTAGTATTTTTCTAAATGTATGTGCTGCATAATATGCACGATAAAAAGGGGTGTTAAAGGAGAATATATGTGAAGACCAGTGACGAGGTTCGATTGTGTTTCCTTGACTGTCTACCTTTCAGATTTACTGGAAAAGGTAACTATGTCCGGGGCTGCAGCCTGCTCATGTCAAGTTAAACTTATTACTACTGACTTGTCTGTCTTGTGTAGTGAATCATAATGAAGTGTTAATTGAGGCTTTGCTGCATTGATTTCACTGTAGAACCGCGTAGTTCGACAAAACCCTGGAGAACGAAACTACCACATCTTCTACGCTCTGCTGGCGGGAGCTAACAAAGAGCATAAAAGTAAGAAAGGCTCAGTGAACATCTTCAAATATCAACATTGTCCTTTAAAACCTGCTCATTTTTTTCCGACTGAAACCTATGTATCTTTGGGTTAATGTGGTTACATGAGCTTTATATGATTTACAAATCAAAATGGCATATTGGAGATAAAATTTAACTGCAGGGAATACACTTGAACTCTGGTCAACACGGATAATGTTCTAATCAACCAAAGTATGTTCGTATAACTTAACTATGTCTAAACATCAAGCCTGGTTAATTATCTAAATGTTCATCTCTACCACTCTCACACTGACATCATAAATCTCCTCTGTCAGGCCTTTACTTCCTCGAGGACCCCGCTGAATCTTTCCACTACCTCAGCCAATCAGGATGTCTGAAGGACAAGAGCCTGAATGACAAAGAACTGTTTAACAGCGTTATGGTCAGTTTATCTACATCACTCTGTTTTTAACTGTGTCCAATATTCTAGTTTAAAAAAAACAAACATTTGTCTGGAGGCAAAATGATATTAAGCAGAAATTAATCCATATTACTTTAAGTTATACTGATCGTTCTGCTACATTTTTCTGTGTAATATTTGGCATTGCACCTGGAGGTTTACTGTAAATTATGGCAGGTTTGTAAAGCTGAAATTTCAATCAGCATTTATCAAACATCTATGACTGTAGTGATGTAGAATATATTGTGTTAATCCTCCCCATCACTGCGACATTAAAGTAAAGACTTAACTTTGCCAGCAAAGAAGTGAAAATAAGTGTTTATAATACATGCAGCTCATCTTCTGGCAGGGCCTAATCTCTTTTCTTGTTGGTTTTTGTGCGCAGGAGGCGCTGAAGGTGTTAGAGTTCACAGAGGAGGAGATCAGAGACATGTTTAAGCTGCTGTCAGGCGTCTTACAGCTGGGAAACATCGAGTTCATGACTGCAGGAGGAGCCCAGATCACCACGAAACAGGGTCAGTGAAAACCTCATGTAAAGTGAGCAGGAAAATTAAAACTGACATAGATACATTGCAGAAGTGTAACACATCTTTGTGCATGTTTCCAGTGGTCACTGATGCCAGTGAACTGCTGGGCCTGGATGCCTTTCAGCTGTCTGAAGTCCTGACTCAGCGATCCATAATACTCAGAGGAGAGGAAATCTGCTCCCCGCTCACTATAGAGCAGGTATATGTACACATATATACGCACACATATGTACACACATTTATCCTCCCTGTATAGATCGATCCCTGCCTCTTCCCGACACTCACACACCCATCCTGACCATCCCTCGGGTCTCTTTCTCATCGTTGCAGGCTGTGGATTCCCGGGACTCTGTTGCCATGGCGTTATATTCCCAGTGTTTCTCCTGGATCATCCTCAAGATCAATCAGAAAGTCAAAGGGAAGGAAAACTTTAAATCCATCGGCATCCTCGACATCTTCGGCTTTGAAAACTTTGAGGTCAGAACTCTAAGCCTTCATATGAGACTCAGGCACGTCTTTTATATGATTTACATGCGGACCAGATACAGATCTGTATATAAGATGTGTTCCATCTTTCGATCCAGGTGAATCGGTTTGAACAGTTTAACATCAACTACGCCAACGAGAAACTTCAGGAGTACTTTAATAAGCACATCTTCTCCCTGGAGCAGCTGGAGTACAACAGGTGAAATTCCACATACAGTATATCTATACAAGAATGCACAAGCAAAGACGACACGGTTAGTTGGATTACTGCATTTAATAAAACCATTATGTAATTTTATTAATTACTTATAAGTATCAAATAACACTGAGGGGACCAAGTAAAATCATTAGATTTAAGCAATATTCTCTGTCACATGAATAAAATGTGGATCTTGTCTGTTCATAAGAAATAGTCAATTAAGGTAATTTAGTCAGTTAGTTAATCTGTATTTATTCAGGATGGCTGAAGATCTATTTTTACAAGAGACACTTGAGAACAAATTCAGTTTAAATTCTGCTCAAATCTTAGCCAGTCTGGTGAGTTTGAGAATATAATTGTAGATTTTGTGTCTGCCAGTACCAAATTCGCACAGGAGTTTGGGTGGAGGACAACTCCATCCGTACAGTCTCTCTAAGAGATAATCAGGTTACGTTTATGTTCGAAGATCTTTTTCAGCCGTTCTGGCAGCGTCAGCCTGGTGTGCGCAGCATGGCTGTAGACTTTTTGTTTTGTTTAACCAGTGTTGTGTTGAGTATGCACAGATTGTACATGTGATATGCAGTTAACAGAAATCCTGGACCCCGGTTTTCCATGCATGATTGTTTCCGCTCCACAGGGAGGGTGTTCAGTGGGATGCCATAGACTGGATGGACAATGCAGAGTGTCTTGACCTTATAGAGAAGGTAATAAAAATGCTATTACACAGTTTGTGACATAAAAAACAGTGTTTAGAGTTGAAATAATGAGAGTTTCTTAGTATCTTCTGGGCATCTGGCCAGGGAAGTTGAAATGTTGGCCCACTTTAACATAATGTTGTTTCCGTGCCAAGCGTCAGTCTTTTCTGGATCAGAGCTGGGTTGAAGTGGGTTAAAATAACAGCTGCTTCCCTGTCAGTTAAGAGCTGTGTTGGACGCCTGCCTCCGTTGGTTTCTGGAAAATGATCTAATAGTATTAGACTGATGTTTTAGAAAGTGGTGCTGATTTGATAAAGAGGATGCAATAACATCATGCTTTTTTTTTCTCCCTCCCTTAGAAACTGGGCTTGTTGGCACTGGTGAATGAAGAGAGTCGATTCCCCAAAGGAACAGACTTCACTCTGCTGGAGAAGTTGCACAGCAGACACTCTGTGCGTTATTTACACATTTGTTCAGGCACTTCTTGCATAATTCAAGAAAATGTTGAGCTGCTGTGCGGCTTCTAAACGTCACATTATATTTGAGTTTTGAGTTCTCTTTTCTTGTTCGCTGCAGACAAACCCTTATTATGTGAAGCCCAGACTTGCTGATCATCAGTTTGGTATCAAACATTATGCCGGGGAGGTGAGTTATACATAACTTAGGGTATATGTTACTGTGTGACGTCTGGGATATTTATAATGAACTTGTGTTTCCGTCAGGTCTTGTATGACGTTAGAGGAATCCTGGAGAAGAACAGAGACACCTTCAGAGACGACATCCTAAACATGCTCAAGGACAGCAGGTGAGACATTCAGATGCACTAAATGAATAGTGAATTGGGACTGTGATAAGTCAGAGAGTTGAGTAGATATGAATCCTTTGATGCAATGTCATTCTACATGTTTCAATTAGTAGATTCAAACTGTCATTATGAAAACTATAATAATACAAACCACATACAAAATGTCAACTTTGCAAGACACAAACAGGTTTGAGGACCATTTGTTCTCTCAAAAAAAAAAACTAATCTTATCAAGAAATATCACATTTCCACCTGCCAGCAACATAATTGAGTTGTGTATTTATATATTTATTGTGATTTATAAAAACAAACAGTTATTACTTCAGGGATAAAAATCAAGCTGTAGTTGATATCTGTTCTGATTTTTGAACACTGCTTGTCATTTCCACTGACAGAACTCATATGTAGATGTATAATGTGTTATATTTCTGTGTCTCCACAGACTGGACTTCATCTATGACTTGTTTGAGAAGGTTGGCAGCAGGAACAACGAGGAGAAGATGGGAACAGCCAGGCGCAAACCTACTGTGAGCTCCCAGTTCAGGGTGAGTGATCAATGCAATTCATGGACATCGATGCTAAAAGACATGTAGAGGGAGTTGTAAATACGTAGCTAACAATTTGTCTCTTTCTGTGACTCCTCAGGACTCCCTTCATGCTCTCATGGCCACTCTGAGTGTATCCAACCCTTTCTTCATCCGCTGCATTAAACCCAACATGCAAAAGGTCAGTCTGTTTCTGTCTCACAGGATGATGGCATATCATCTCATAAGGTCTCTGTTTAATGTTGAAGCTTTTTTCTTTTTCTTTGATTTTACTTGTAGAATCCAAATGTGTTTGACCCAGAGGTCGTCCTGAACCAGCTGAGGTATTCTGGGATGCTGGAGACTGTGAAGATCCGTCGTGCTGGGTTCCCCGTCCGCAGGACTTTCAAAGACTTTTTCTCTCGGTATAATATCTGAAGTCTGAATTTATCTTTGTCTTTTTTTGTTATTTGTGATTTCTGCTTGTGTCTTTGAATTTATGTCTTTTTGACGAAATGCCTTTTGTTTTATTTCTCGGTTTAAGTTGCTGCAATTTGTCTTTTCTTGCGTCTCACCCTCTGTCTCATGTCTTTTCTGGCTGCCAGGTATAAGATCATTCTGAAAGAAAAAGTAGCAGCAGCTGGAGATGATAAAAAGAGGAATACAGACCTTCTCATGAAATATGACAAGACCAAGAAGGAGTGGCAGTTAGGCAAGACCAAGGTAACATTTAGGAGCTGTTGGACAGCACCAGTAACAACTGATGATTAACATTATCCAAAGTAATTCACTCCTCCATCTCCTGATAACTCTTTACCTTTGCTCTGTAGGTGTTTTTGAAAGAGTCTCTGGAGCAGCGTTTAGAGAAAGACAGGGATGAAGTCCGTCGCCAGGCTGCTATGATAATCCGAGCTCACCTTCTCACCTTCTCTGCCAAGTAAGAACTGAAGTGAAACTGCAATTTTCGGCATTTGGGAACACATTTGTGGCTTAATGACACTGTTCTTATTCAATGTATCTTACGTGTATTTTTCGTTTTGTCTACAGGAAGCACTTCAAGTGTGTACGCGCCAGTGTCGTCACCCTCCAGAAACACTTCCGCAAGCACATCCAGCGCAGGCGATTCGTGAAGCGACGCAAGGCAGCTCTGGTGCTCCAGAAACACAGGCGAGGCCAGGTGGCGCGTGCTCGTGTTCGAAAGCTCCGAGAGGAGAAGAAGAAGAGGGAGGATGAGCAGAAGAAGAAAGAGGAGGAAGAGAAGAAAACGCCTGGTGAAGGGGAGCAGGGGGAAGCGGATGAAGGAGCAGAGATGAAGACAAAATCGTCAGAGGCTAGTGTTTTTATTTTCATAGTCTCACCAGGGATTTTGTGTCTCATTCTGCCTTCTTTGATTTTCAGATTAACGCAAATGTCATCTCCCCTCCAGGATGAGGCCCGGCAGATGGAGGAGATCCTGCAGTTGGAGCGAGAGATCGAGCGCTTGCAGAAGAAGAGAGAGGA
>NW_019521210.1:0-2753 GCF_002814215.2 Seriola lalandi dorsalis | reverse complement strand
TTTGCTTTCGAGGCGGATGACGAGGGGTTGATTATAGACCCGCAAAAGCCTGTTTGTAAACGGTGCCTTCACACTTTCCAAACCACAGTTGAAATGCTGTGCAATAAAAAGTTTACTGCTTATATTTTAGCACAGTATTGTTTGCTTTAATACTGGAAGGCTACATGCCACTGTTCTTTTTTGCTATGTCAATAGTTGTTTCATTTTATTATCTATTATTTCTAAATTTTTTTGTCTCAGGGCACTATAGCTGAAAAGCTGTGCAATAAAAAGTTGATATAAGTTTATATTTTAGCACAGTATTGTTTATTTTAAATTTTTGAAGGCTATATGCCAATTTTCTTCGTTTTTTGTTTTTTTATTTGTATTTTTCAATAAAGGAGTGAAAGAGAAAGTACATGGAATTTATTGGGTTTTTTTTGTTTGTTCGTTTTTTTTAAAATGTGGTATCGAAATAGGTATCAAGAATCGTGGCATTTCACTGGTATTGGTATCGACTACTAAATATCTAGTATCGTAACATCCCTAGTAATGACACCTAGGATGGTAAAGAATATTCTGTTTTCCACTGGCGTCTCACAGAGTAGAGGAGGTCAGATGTGTATTGGGTTTTGAGTTACCTCACTTGAATAGGGTTTCTATAACACACAGATGTAGTCTCGTAGGCATCCTCTGTGCTGTGTGCATTTGTAATTTTATTGGTGTATGTGAGTACATGCTTCTACATGTGCGAGAATGTAAGTGTGCGTATCTATCTATCAATAATGAGGTCTGCCCAAGGCATGTTTAATGGCCAGAAGCATGCTAATGGTCAGAAGCAGTACCACTGATGCATTTAGTCTTTAGGCTTTAAAGCACCGCCTAGAAGGGTGGTGGGTCGTGTGTGGTTGTCTGTTTTCCCTGCTCTCTGCTGCTTGCTACGCCCTCTCAAGCTCCTTATTCACTACCACCCTCTACTTTCACCCACCAGGTCCAACGATGGGCCATCTATTGAACCCACCGAACAACATTTTACAGTAAAACTGAACTTTATTTATTCTACAAAATCTGACTTTTTGTTTTCCTTTAATTTATTCATCGCTCCTGTTTAGGCGTTCCCCATCTTGTCTTCTGATTTTTAACTTATTTATTTGTTCTTGTTTTCCAGTTATTTGATGTGCCTTTTTATGTCTTGCCAGTCTGGCACTTTGGTTTTCTCTGTCTCATCTCAGCTACAGTGGCTCAAGAAAGTATTCAGACCCCATCTTTTTTGCACCCTTTATATCATTTTACATAGATAAAATTATCCATTGCAAAAGTTTTGCCCATAAATGTACAATCAATAATCCATAATGTCAAAGTGAAATAGAATTCTTTCAATCAAAAACTTAAATCTCTCATTTACAAAAGTCTCTAGAACCTTTGCTGTGACACTACAGTTCTAGTCAGGTATATCCTGTTTGCTTTAATTATGCCTCGGATGTATCTAGAACTTGTTTATCTGTGGCAAATTGCATTGATCGGACACATACATACCTTATGTATAAAAGTATATATAGACTTAACATACACATGCCTGTGTATATAAGGCCCCATAGATCGGAAGGCATAGATCATTGTATGGGTATAAGACCTTTTTTTTTTTTAGTATATTTTTTGGGCTTTTTTATGCCTTTATTTGATAGTACAATAGAGCGACAGGAAATGGGGAGGCAGAGAGAAGGGGAATGACATGCAGCAAAGGCCGTCCGAACCGGGGCCAACTGCAGCAGGGGCGCCTGCTTAGACCACTACGCCACACGACGACCCATAAAGCTTTGAGTGTTCCCAGAAGCACAGTGGCCTCAAAAAGGAGTTTAGAGTTGGTCATCTGGCCAAACTGTGGAACTGGGAAAGAAGAGCCTTGGTCAGGGAGGTGACCAAGAACCCAGCAGTCATTCTAACAGAGCTTCAGTCCTCTGCAGAGATGGGAAAATTTGCTGGAAGGAAGGCCATATCAACAGCACTGCATCAATTATGCCTTGATGGTAGAGAGGCTAGATGGAAGCCACTTTGAGTAAAAGACATACGACAGCCCGCTTGGAGTATTTAAAGGACTCTGAGAGCTGGTCTGGTCTGATGAGAGAAATTTCCTGCACTATCACCTGGCTAATACCATACCTATGGCGAAGCATAGTGGTGGCAGCATCATGCTATGGGGGGGCTTCCCAAGGACAGGGCGACTGGTCAAAATTGAGAGATGGATGATGAAGGCCAAGTACTGAAACGTCTTTGGAGAAAACCTGCTCCAGAGTGCATGAGACTGAGACCGGGGACACAGCATGACAATGACCTGAAGCACTCAGCCATGACAATGTTGGAGTGGTTTCAGGACAAAGTGTCTGACTGTCCTTGAGTGCTCCAGCCAAAGCCCAGACTTAACTCCGTAGAACATCTTTGAGACCTGAAGATGGCAGTTCACAGACACGTCCCATCCAGTCTGACAGAGTTTGAGAAGATCTGCCTGAAAGAGCTTGATGAACTGCCCAAATCCAGGTGTGCAGAGACTCACCCAAGAAGAACTGAAGCTGTAATTGCTGCCAAAAGGGCTTCTACAAAGTACTGAATTAAGGGTCTGAATACTTTTGTAAAAGAGAGATTTTTAATAAGTTTGCAGAAATGTCTGAAAACATGTTTTCACTTTGTCATTGTGGGTTATTGAGTGTAGACAGATGGGCAAAAGTGGTAATATTATCAATTTAAAATTAAATCTACAAAGCAACAAAATGTGAAAA
>NW_019521209.1:5724-7551 GCF_002814215.2 Seriola lalandi dorsalis | reverse complement strand
CGAAAGAGAACAAAAGCGTCTTTGTATTCTTGGTTTAATGTTTCCCTCTCTGCCCTGTTCCTCATTGTTTCCACCTCTCCGTGTTTTCATACGTCAGTGATTACATGATGAAGGAGCAGCACTGCAGGACGCAAGGGCGAGGGATCCGCAGTGAGAGCCAGGACAGCCGCAGCCCGGACAGTGCTTGCTCCTTAGGCTACGACAGCAGGGACTCCAGCCCAGATTGTGTCCTCGATGGTGAGGGCAACAACAATAAGACACAAAATAACGAAAAGACAATTAAAGCAGTGAACAGTTGAGATGTACCTTCGCTAGAATGAAGACACAAGGGCACGAAATATGAAGATTGGTATTTAAAGCTACTTTTATATGCATACATTTTGAACATTTCTGATTTCAGCATCCCCAAGTGGTAGTATCAGAAAAGACGTGGCTGACAGCTGTACCCCCTCCCAAGATTACACAAATGTCACCAGGATTATAGATTTTCTGCAAACAAAAACTAATGCCTTAAGATTATTTAAGGAATATTGTACATTTATTAATTTAAAATGCTAAAATAATACAAAATTTCAACACATAAAAGGCTTTCAATGACGGATTTTCTTGCTATGGCTTGCAGGCAGAGAAATAGCAGAGTGATCTTGAATAAACAGTCACATTTGTATGCTGTATTTCTGTATTTTTATCTGTCTACATTTCTGTTTCAACTTATAAATATCTACTCAAAGTGTGTCAAGTGCAGGATTTAAAATGAAAGACTAAAATGTACATGAAAGCCATGGTGTTTCTTCAACGTACAGTAAAGCTGATACCTGCTGAGAGGGATTTGAGCTCACAGAGGCTAGGATTTTTTTTTCTGTTTCAAACCTGATAGAAATATGTCAGATAATACTACTATATAAGCCTCAATGTTCTGACTGGTCATTTGTTAAGGATTATCTGGTATCTACCTGTTCTATGCAGTAGATGTATCAAGGTCAATAGGGGTTTGGAAAGGGTTTTTCTTTCTCTCAGCTGTACTTGTTCTTTCTTTTGCTTTCAGATTCTGCAGATGTGGAGTCTCTGAGCCAGGACAGCTCTGATGAGGAGAATGAAGAGCGAGAGGAAGAGGAGCAAAAGACAGAAGTGACGAGTATGGACGAGGCTTTGAGGACAGTGACTGATACCACTGACCGCAGTCAAGAGGATTTCCTCAAGCAGAACTTTGAGACGCTGGCAGAGAGCTGCAGCACAGGTAACACAGGGCAAACACACACACACTTCCAATTCACACACACACACACACACACACACACACACACACACACACACACACACACACACACACACAATATTGATTAGTCTGGTGGTTTTTCTCTCTCGTAGGCCTACTGTTAGTTTCTCTTTCTTTTTCTCTCTGTGTCACTGAGTGTTTTTCTTCTCTCTTTGCCACTGTCTCCATTTTCCTTGATGTTTTTTTCTAATGCCTGATGTCTGTCCACAGCTGAGCAGAGCAGAGTCCCAAGGCTCAGTATGTCTTCACGCTTCCTGGCCAGAGGACATAATAACAGGTACTGCTTACCACTTCAGACCAGTGCGGACTCATAGCTATAATTACAAACCCATGTGGACTCACGCACACTGCTCTGCTAAACCATCTGTGTACCGTATGGATCCAGCCAAGCTGTCAGTTTGAAATGACATTGTTAAGTCTCTTATGGTAATTTTGTGTGTGTGAGAACATCATTTTTTATCCTTCGATCCTGTATTTACATTGTAGGGTGAAAGACCACAGGAGTGTATGGAATTTGCTACTGTAAAACGTTATTTAATTGAAGGAATACT
>NW_019521209.1:0-1943 GCF_002814215.2 Seriola lalandi dorsalis | reverse complement strand
TGATTGAGCAAGTACTCTGGAATGCTGCTTAAAATGTTAATTACTATTGAACAAAACACCAGGATTTCTTGCAACAGGCTCCAAACTTGAACCTTGACGCTCCCTTTTGATGATAATACATTAATAAATGATCATTTAACATTAACACATCTCAATTATCGGAATGTGCTGCTCACTCGGGTACAGTTAAAATGCTGAGGTGAATCTTAAAATAACTTCCTCATCCTGTTCTTCATGCTTCTCTGTCTGGTGCCTCACAAAGTTAACATTTCAATTTGAAAGCACACTGACCATGAATGCCATTAAATGATACCGAGTCCACATTTGTACCTACAGCTGTGTTTTGCTGGAGGATATAAACTGTGAAATCATTTTTCTCTTTTTCACAGCTCACACAGCTGCTGCTCTCCAGCTTTGTACAGCAGCCTCCTTGTGTGTGTGTTTTTTCTATAGTTTTCTGCTACCAAGTATTTTTTTCTTTTTATGCTCTTTAACCTTTTGCTTAACATTTACTGTGCACCCACATCACTCGATAACACTGTGCGTTTGTGTGTATCCATTCTGTACTGTATGTGTGTCTTTGTGCGCACTCCACATGCGGTGCGGTACTTGAAAGAGTCATTCTCTCCCTCTCTCTGCAGATCACTCCATCACCTTGGAAACTTGTAAGCAGGCTGTTACTGAGCTTCACAACAGTCTGAGGAAAACCATCATGCTCTACACTACGGTCAGTGAGTGTGTGTCTGTGTGTCTATGAGCGTCTGAAAATCAGAACAAGAGGAGATGGGGAATTAAAAGAGCATGAAAAGAACCAGGAGAAAGACGATGAAAAGAGAGAGATGGTGAAGATAAAGGAGGAATAGATAGAGATCACTTCTCACATATTACACGTCTGTTATTGCTTATGTTCCTGTTATTGTTGCACGTATAGGCAGATAATACTGTTGATTCTTGAAATCCTACATTCTCATAATGGACTGCTTTTTGTCACTGTTTTAACTTCTGTGGATGCTGCTGCTGTAATGCTTTAATTAGCTCCCGATTTGACACATCCATTTTTACTTAACTGTAGGCCTGAAACAATTAGTCCATTAATCAGTTCAATAATTATTATGGAGTATTTTCATAACTGATTAAAAACATGGCAAAACTTTTTATTGGTTCCATCTTCTCAAATGTAATATTGTGCTGCTTTTCTTTGTCGTATATGATAGCAAACTAAATAATAATAGTAGTTTATTTGTATAACGAATAACAAAGTGCTTCACATGAATCAAATACAAACATCAAAACAAAAGTGAAATGCAAATGAAATTAAAAGACATCACACAATAAAAGCATTTTTATAAAAGTTTGTCTTAAGAGGTGAAATAAAACAGGAAACTGACTCTGCAAGTCTGATCTCCTCTGGTAGCTTTTTAGTGTAGGGGCTCTGACGGCAAAGGCCTTGTCTCCTTTGGTTTTTTAACCTAGACCTTGGAATGGCCAGTAGTGAACTACCAGAGGATCTCAGACTGCATCCTGGTGCATAAGGGGATAAAAGTTCAGAAATAGAAGGAGGGGCCAGCCCAAGTCTGGCCTTAAAAGTAATTAAAAGAATTTTAAAATCAATCCTAAAATGAACGGGCAGCCAGTGAAGGGATGCAAGGACCGGAGTGATGTGGTCACATTTTTTGGTTAGTAGCCGAGCTGCAGCGTTCTGAACTAACTGTAGGTGATGGATTGATTTTTGACTGAGACAGGTGTAGAGAGAGTTGCAGTAGTGAAGGCGGGAGGAAATAAAAGCGTGGATAAGTTTCTCTAGGTCTACGGCAGAAACTAGAGACTTGACCTTGGCTATGTCCCTCAAATGATAAAAACATGATTGAACAACTTTCTTCACCTGGGGCATAAAACACAGATCCTGATCAAAAATGACTCCAAGGTTTTTGGCTGAGGGGTAA
>NW_019521208.1:0-2923 GCF_002814215.2 Seriola lalandi dorsalis | reverse complement strand
AAAAACCAAAAACCTGAGTTTGATCGATCTTTTTTCGCTTTACCTGAGCGAGGGGATGCCCTGCCTCCACTCGGAAGCGCTGCAGTCCATGGAACCTGGCCGCGCAACTCTCGGGGCATCTCTAGCCGCTGGGACCGAGGAGTCCTTCGGCAGGGAAAGGGTGAGCGAGCAGCCCATGGGGAAGGGAATGGGCTGGTTCTTCTCCCCGCTGTGGAGCCCCCGCTCCAAGACGCGTAGCAGGAGGTTTGGAGATGGTATGAGAAGCGACCAGGTGGAAGCATGGTTGGATGACCACTCTGACTTTACGAGGGCGTACTTTTTACGCAGAGCTTCAGCGTAAGATATTTTTTATTGCATTACTAATGACAGCTGAGAATGAAAATGCATTTGTAAAACTGTGCACTTATTGCTATTGTTAATGACTTTGAACTGTCGCTTTAGAAATATTAATGGAATGAAGCAATGCATACAATTTAATTTCCACAAAAGCAAATTGTATGTGTTTTGATTTGTGCTTTCCCAGCAAATTAGTCATGTAGCTTGATGTGTCTTGTCTGTGACTTCAGGGTCAGTGGTCATCAGGCAGAGGGAGCTCCACTGCTGCCCAGCTTTCCCAGGAGCAGCTCTGATCACTCTGACCTGCTCATGAAGGCTCGTCATCGCAGAACTTCATCTCCACTGACCAACTCACACCTGAACATCTCATCTTTAACAGACAGGATCAAACCCCTCGCCTCCAATCTCAGTGCCCCTGACTGGATGGATCGTTGCAGTCCAGATGTATTGGGCAATCACTCACCTTGCTCTCCACGCTCCCCTCGTTCCTCCCGCTTCTCTTTTTCTCCCTGTCGTCCTCTTTCTCCCGGTTGCCCTTGCTCTCCTGACTTGTCCCACTGTCCTCAGCTTCTGCATCCAATTGCTATAAACACTGCAGCCTGTGGCCATGGTGAGGGCTGCCCATGGATGATGGAGCTACTGAGAGGGGGTCTCAGCTGGATGAGTTCTGTGGCAGAGCTCTGCCAGGGGGCTGTCCTGCATGCTGGGGAGTTGCTGGCAGCTGAGGTCTGCTCCCTCTCTCTGGTAAAGAAGTGTGGTGGAAGGAGCACCTTGGAGGAGGTGATTTCCCCAACAGTGTTGGGATGCCTGAGCGAGGGCGACATCTGCAGCCATGCGCACCTGGATCTGCTGAAGGGTATCATGGGATGTGTACTGGCCACAGGGTCACCAATGAACCTGAGAGACACATCAGAGGTAAAAGCATAAACTGGCACATTATTTGTAGATGGCTCATGACTCTGCATTCTGTTGTAAGGTCTGCTTAACACATAACAGACGAGTTTCTACACATGACAAAATTGTTAGTTTTCTCCAGGGCCCAGGTATTTTAGATCAGAAATGAGAACCGTTCATTAAATCAGCCTGCTATTTCCTGACAACCAGTTTTTTTAGATGATGACAAGGAGTTTGAGGCCATGTCAGGGAGTCCCAGATGGACCATGTCTTCTAATCCTTTTAGCTACTTCTTGCGCTGATTAACCTCTGATTATTGAGAGGGTGATGTTCTCTACTAGGCTACAGTGTGTTCTTCCCTTGCACACATGCCAACGTACACACACCCACAAAAAGAGAGAGGACAGCACAGCTCTTTAGAGGAATTACAGGAGGTGCCCACATCACCCCTCCTTTTCGCCATCACCAATGTGATTAGGAATCAGTGCCAGTGCCTGGCAGAGTCTGACACCAGGTAATCCCTGGTCAGGTGCGTGTGGATGGGTAGTTCCTAGTAACCTCTGACAACAAGGTTAGCGAGAAATGTGGATATTCCTGGCCGGATGAGTCTAAAGCAGATGAGCAATAGTGATCATGTAGCTTAAGGACATATGAGTATTAATAAATTGTTGGTGAGATTTTAATGTCTGTTGCTTCCAAATTACAGAGGAATTTTAACACACAATAATGCAAAAAGCATCTTGTTAACGAAATATCATGAGCAGTGACACATAATCTGTTCACCTCCTCAGGACCCGAGGTTCGTCTTAGATGAAAATCGATCATCAGACTTCAAGATCAGGACTGTTTTGAGCGTGCCCATCAGGAAGCACAGGGGAGAGGTAGCATTCCTACATTCCTATCATTTCTTCATTTATTTCAAGAGGCGTGTGTGTGTGTGTGTGTTTTTTTGTTTTGATGTATGATTTGATCAGTAAATATATGGATGCTCTCATTGTTTTTCAATATGTTTTCAGTGTTTCAATGTTTTCTGTTGTGCACAGGTGGTAGGTGTAGTGGTAATGACCAATAAGAGAAGTTTAGGAGATGGATCGGTTTCTGCTTTTACCAGCATGGATGAAAAGGTGAGGACCTGGAGGTTCTTTAATTTTCTAACAAAGCTAGATATTAATTATGAAAATCTTAAATTTGAATTTGGTTTGGCCAGGTGCTGTCCAATCATATGGATGTGTTGGGGATGGTCCTGGACAATGTCCAGCTGTACGAGAGCTCCAGACAGGAGGCCAAACGCAGTGAGGTAACGTTATAAGACACGATCCAGCTGCATAGTCACGTGTGCATATCAGGATTTGCTGCTTTCTACTGTGGTCATATCCTAAGAACCTGTCACACACTGGTACACTAATACTAACAGTATTTTATGCTTTTGTGTCAGGCCTTGATTGAGATGGCACAGGTTTTGTCAAAGGAGCATCATTCCTTTGAGGTTCTGCTGAGTAAGATGGCTGCTACCATCATGCCCTTCACACATGCCCAGTACTGCACCATCTTCATCCCCAGCTCGCAAACCTCGGTCATCGCGCAAGAGGTGTGCTTATTTGTTAGATTTCGTCGTCTGTTTATTTGGTCATGCATCACATCTTTCCAAACTTATTTTCTGTTCCTCTGGTGGTTTTATTTCAGGTTTCATTCT
>NW_019521207.1:2966-3685 GCF_002814215.2 Seriola lalandi dorsalis | reverse complement strand
TTAATAACAGATGGACTCATCGTCATAATCAATATCCTGATAATCCTAATAAATAGATTTAGACATGTGTTACCCTCAAATCAAATTCTATGTGCTTTGTAATAATGTTGATCACATTGTCGTGCACTTTCTGTTTTGTTTCAGCAACAAATTTTGTGAATGATTTGATTTGAATTTGCTCTTTAATGTAAATATTGTCAGATTGTTCCGAATCATCATTTCATCACTGTATAGTTCTGTGGAAAAAACTCCATTAATCATCCTCACAGAAATCATTACACAAAATAAGTAGGTTTACTGTAAAAAGGGAAACTATTTCTCACACGTGTTTCCCAGACTGTAAGAGACCAGCAGCATCTGACTGATCTTACCCAGAGTCTTTCTGATCAGGTACAGCTGATCCATGTCGGACTTCCCGGGCCACAGAGGGATCCCCGACATCAGCTCAGCGAACACACAGCCGATGGCCCACACGTCCACCGGAGGGCCGTACTGAGTGTCTCCCACCAGCAGCTCAGGGGCCCGATACCAGCGAGTGGCCACGTAGTCTGTGTAGTAGTCACAAGGACCAGCTGATCGGCACAACACAGAGGCAGAAACACGTGACACGAGCGATGAGACCTGGCTAACAACATATCTTTCACTAAATCAATCAACCACTTGTTTTACTTTAGTAAAAGGAGTTAGTGGAAGATGAACCTAACAAAATGTTATCAAGT
>NW_019521207.1:0-1957 GCF_002814215.2 Seriola lalandi dorsalis | reverse complement strand
TAGTTGCTACATAGTTCATGAAAATTGAGCAAAACTCCATCAGCTGAAGAAGCCCATGAAATGTGGTTGAAAATTTCCAGTAGATTAAGTCAAACTTTGATTTAAACAACTAAATTTTAGTCCTTTAAGGAAAAAAGCCAAACATCTGTTGATATTATATTGATAATGTAATTACTTTTTCTTTGTTTTATATCAGTACAAAGTGTAAATATCTTTCTTTGTCTGTTTTTATAAACGTTAGACGGATCAAGTGAGTAGATTTAAGTCAGGGACGAGTTTGGAAACAAAATAAAAATATCTTCAGGAGTAAATCCCGTCAGGACAAGGAAACATCTCACAGCTGCAGATGTTTTATCTTCAGTGGATTATGGTGAACTGACCGAGAGAGTCTGTACGTCACTGTGCAGCGCTGGACTCCGTTTCTCTCCTGGTCATCATCATATGTTCACAGACTCATCCTCAGACTGCTTCCTCCTTTCTCTGTGTGCACATGCAGAAGTCAAAACCAATGCGGCTTGTGTTCTCGTGATGTTGGTCTCGTGAGTCAGGACAGAGTGAAAGGGTTTTATTTTTTTTTAAATATGCTGCAACTTTCTCTTTGAACAACGTACAGAAGGACCCGGATCCATCAGAGCTGATCAATGCTGGTGAATTTGTCTACCTGTGTCATGTGTGGGTGGGATATCGTGTATATTCTTATGGTGAGTGACAGCTCTCTTTGTCTGTTTGTTGATTGTATTCATTGTCGTAACAGTGACTTTTGTGCTGCCTCTTAGTAATCGAAACATCTAACGAGACGACGATGCGACGTGTGTGATCGATCACAGTTCATCCTGATGGGGACATGAACATCTGCACTTAATTTCACAGCAATCCATCTGATGGTCGTTGACGCGTTTCACTTCAAAACCAAAAAAATGTCAACCTCGTGATGGCGCCACAGGAGACGTCAGGGGATCAACCAAAGTTAGTCGGTCAGTAAAATTGATCCTCTGGGGAACTCGAATGTCTGTAGAACATTTCATGGCATCCAGCAGTTGTTGAGATATTTCAAAGTGGTGGAGCGAGAAACAGTCCAATGAAATCCCTGAGCCACACTGCTAATGGCTAAAAATTCAACTAATTAGTTGCTGCAGAACTAAGTTTGTTTGGGGACCAGGAATCTGGAACAGAAACTGGATTAACACAACCTAATGAAAGAAGCATGGACAGATGGATAACTCTGTTCTTGTCTCTCTAGCTTTCCTCTCCGCAGCTCTGTTTTTCTCTTCTCCCTCAGACAGCGGTGAACAGTTCGTTTCCATTGTGAGTCCCGATGCTCAACACTGAGGCTTTGTTGGTTCAGGGACCATCATCTATCAGTGTTGCCAGGGAAATGGCTAAATCGAGGTTTGTGACTGGCAATTAATAACAATCTCCGCCCCTTTTTTCCCACTTTGCTTTCTCTTCTTTTGAACCCTCTGCGTCCAGGGGGCTGCAGGCCAGGACCAGAGGGGGGGGGGGGACCAGACAGCGAAAACACTCCATATAAAATGTGGCCGGGCCTAAAGAGTCCCGACAGCTCCTCGACACATGCAAAGCATTCTGGGACAGCATCACTGTAAACATTCCGCAGTGGGCAGGTCAGCCTCCCGGGAGACGGGCCTTGTGCCCATCACAGGCGGACAAAGCGCGGGGTACAGTGTGGTACGTATGTGATGCAGAGATAATAGAAAGCACACAGCAGTTTGTTTAATGAAACGCAACCGAACTCAGATTAATGCTCCGAGTTTCTCAGTGTGTCAGTCAGTCAGCTGCTCCTCTCAGATCATTCACACCAAAATAAAGTCCTTAAACACACGTGTATTATTGTGATTGCTACTAAAACAAGTTTCTACAGCTGGGAATGAACTTCACACACGGGGGATATGGTTTAAATCATTATGGTGATGTTAGTAAGGATATTTTACAATGTCAA
>NW_019521206.1:0-857 GCF_002814215.2 Seriola lalandi dorsalis | reverse complement strand
TAAAACACAGGTTAAAACACAGGTAAATCACAGATTAAAACACAGGTGGTTAAAACACAGGTTAAAACACAGGTAAATCACAGATTAAAACACAGGTTAAACACAGGTTAAAACACAGGTTAAAACACAGGTTAAACACAGGTTAAAACACAGGTTAAACACAGGTTTAAACACAGGTTAAAACACAGGTAAAACACAGGTTTAAACACAGGTAAAACACAGGTAAAACACAGGTAAAACACAGATTAAAACACAGGTTAAACGCAGGTTAAAACACAGGTTAAAACACAGGTTTAAACACAGGTTAAAACACAGGTAAAACACAGGTTAAACACAGGTTTAAACACAGGTTAAAACACAGGTTAAACACAGGTTTAAACACAGGTTAAAACACAGGTTAAACACAGGTTTAAACACAGGTTAAAACACAGGTTTAAACACAGGTTAAAACACAGGTTAAAACACAGGTTAAACACAGGTTTAAACACAGGTTAAAACACAGGTTTAAACACAGGTTAAAACACAGGTAAAACACAGGTTTAAACACAGGTAAAACACAGGTTAAACCACAGGTTTAAACACAGGTAAAACACAGGTAAAACACAGGTTAAAACACAGGTAAAACACAGGTTAAAACACAGGTAAAACACAGGTTTAAACACAGGTAAAACACAGGTTAAACCACAGGTTTAAACACAGGTAAAACACAGGTTTAAACACAGGTTAAAACACAGGTAAAACACAGGTAAAACACAGGTAAAACACAGGTTTAAACACAGGTTAAAACACAGGTAAAACACAGGTTTAAACACAGGTAAAACAAAGGTTAAACCACAGGTTTAAACACAGGTAAAACA
>NW_019521205.1:1202-1971 GCF_002814215.2 Seriola lalandi dorsalis | reverse complement strand
TATAGTAAATATAAAAAGTCATAATACAGTAAAGAATGAAACAATATAGTAGATTAAGGATTGAAAAGTCATACTATATGAAGGCATAAAAAGTCATAAAAATGACATAGTGTGATAAGGTATACATACGACATAGTATAGTAAGGCATAAAGAGTCATAAAAAAACGACATAATATAGTAAGGCATAAAAAGTTTTAAAAAATCGACATAGTATAGTAAGGCATAAAAAGTAAAAAGAAACGACCTAGTATAGTAAGGCATAAAAAGTCATAAAAACGTCATAATATGATAAGGTATAAATACGACATAATATAGTAAGGCATAAAAAGTAAAAAAAAACGACCTAGTATAGTAAGGCATAAAAGGCAATAAAAACGACATAGTGTAGTAAGGCATGAAAAGTCATAATATAATAAGGCATAAAAAGTCACAAAAACGACATAGTACAGTAAAGCATAAAGAGTCAAAAAAACCGACCTAGATAGTAAGGCATAAAAGGCAATGAAAACAACAGAGTATAGTAAGGCATAAAAAGTCATAGTATAGTAAGGCATTAAAAGTCATAAAAACGACATAGTATAGTAAGGCATAAAAAGTCACATTATAGTAAGGCATGAAAAGTCAAAAAAATGTCATGCTATAATAATGCATAAAACGTCATAAAAAAGGTCATAGTATAGTAAGGCATAAAAAGTTAGTATAGTAAGGCATAAAAAGTTAGTATAGTAAGTCATAAAAAGTCTTAAAAACGACATAGTATAATAAGGC
>NW_019521205.1:0-1182 GCF_002814215.2 Seriola lalandi dorsalis | reverse complement strand
AAAAACCGACCTAGATAGTAAGGCATAAAAGGCAATGAAAACAACAGAGTATAGTAAGGCATAAAAAGTCATAAAAAGTCACATTATAGTAAGGCATGAAAAGTCAAAAAAATGTCATGCTATAATAACGCATAAAACGTCATAAAAAAGGTCATAGTATAGTAAGGCATAAAAAGTTAGTATAGTAAGGTCATAGTATAGTAAGGCATAAAAAGTTAGTATAGTAAGTCATAAAAAGTCTTAAAAACGACATAGTATAATAAGGCATAAAAAGTAAGAAAAACAACATAGTATAGTAAGGCATAAAAAGTAAAAAAAAAACGACCTAGTATAGTAAGAAATAAAAGGTAATGAAAACGACATAGTATAGTAAGGCATAAAAAGTCATAAAAACGACATAGTATTGTGAGGCATAAAAAGTAAGAAAAACAACATAGTATAGTAAGGCATAAAAAGTCAAAAAAAATACCTAGTATAGTAAGGCATAAAAGGCAATAAAAACAACAAAGTATAGTAAGGCATGAAAAGTCATAGTATAGTAAAGCATGAAAGGCAATAAAAATGAAATAGTATAGTAAGGCATAAAAAGTCATAAAAACGACCTAATATAGTAAGACATAAAAGTCAAAAAAACGTGATAGTATAATAAGGAATAAAAAGTCATAAAAACGGTCATAGTATAGTAAGGCCTAAAAAGTAAAGAAAAATGACCTAGTATAGGAAGACATAAAAGGCAATAAAAACGACATAGTATAGTAAGGCATGAAAAGTCATTGTATAGTAAGGCATAAAAGGCAATAAAAACGACATAGTATAGTAAGGCATAAAAAGTCATAAAAATAATATAGTATAGTAAGGCATAAAAAGTCAAAAAAACATAATAGTATGATACGGTATAAATACCACATAGTATATTAAGGCATGAAAAGTCATGAAAATTACATAGTATAGTAAGGCATAAAAAGTAAAAGAAAATGACCTAGTATAGTAAGACATAAAAGGCAAAAAAAACGACATAGTATAGTAAGGCATAAAAAGTCATAAAAATGACAAAGTATTGTATGGCATAAAAAGTCATATTATAGTAAGGCACAAAAAGTCTTAAAAACGTCATAGTATAGTCAGGCATGAGACGAAATGATATAATTAGGCATAAAAATGCCACAAAACGTCAAAGGATAC
>NW_019521204.1:0-802 GCF_002814215.2 Seriola lalandi dorsalis | reverse complement strand
TATAGCATGGCATTAAAAGTCATAAAAACGTCATAGTATAGTAAGGCATAAAAAATCATAAATATGTCATAGTATAGCATGGCATAAAAAGTCATAGTATAGTAAGGCTTAAAAAGTCATAAAAACAAAGTAGTATAGCATGGCATTAAAAGTCATAAAAACGCCATAGTATAGCATGGCATAAAAAGTCATAAAAATGACATAGTATATTATGTCATAAAAAGTCATAAAAACGTCATAGTATAGTATGGCATAAAAAGTCATAGTATAGTAAGGCATAAAAAGTCATAAAAACGTTATAGTATAGTAAGGCTTAAAAAGTCATAAAAACAAAGTAGTATAGCATGGCATTAAAAGTCATAAAAACGCCATAGTATAGCATGGCATAAAAAGTCATAAAAACGTCATAGTATTGTAAGGCATAAAAAGTCATAGTATAGTAAGGCATAAAAAATCATAAAAACGTCATAGTATAGTAAGGCTTAAAAAGTCATAAAAACGAAGTAGTATAGCATGGCATAAAAAGTCATAAAAACGACATAGTATATTATGTCATAAAAAATCATAAAAACGTCATAGTATAGTAAGGCTTAAAAAGTCATAAAAACGTCATAGTATAGCATGGCATAAAAAGTCATAGTATAGTAAGGCTTAAAAAGTCATAAAAACGAAGTAGTATAGCATGGCATAAAAAGTCATAAAAACGAAGTAGTATAGCATGGCATAAAAAGTCATAAAAACGACATAGTATATTATGTCATAAAAAATCATAAAAACGACATAGTATAGTAAGGCATAAAAA
>NW_019521203.1:0-899 GCF_002814215.2 Seriola lalandi dorsalis | reverse complement strand
TTTAAAGTCACACGTTCATCTTTCTGGCTCCACTGGATTAAAATGGAGGCTCTGCTCTTCATTACCTGTTGCCATGGAGATCCATTGATGACGGCTTCTCATATTCCTCATGTACTTGGTTTTAACTCAGAGCTGATTTATCAGGGTCAGAGTTTGTTAAACCTGCTTTTTTGTCGACTTGTCCCTTTAGGAGTGTTTTTGCTCTGACAGCGTCATCAATAATCAAATCAAGCTAGTGGCCACACCCCGATCAGTGATGTCACAGCAGGTGAAGGGAGACCCCTGACATGTTCTGGGTGATATCACCCAGCAGCTGGTGAAGGATACGAAGAAGAGCAGGACCTGGTGATGCTTCATGGCCCCGATGAGACCGGCCAGGGCCACGAAGAAGAGGAACACCCCCACACCGATGACGCCCCCCACCACCTGGAAGCTGGAGACCAGACCGAACCACTTCCCCCACGCCGCGATGCCGATCATCAGCAGACTGACCATCTGCAGGACGGACACACAGACACTACACATCTGTAACAGCTGTTACGTACACATTCATCACTCAGTGTTGATCCGTCTCTCTAATCTCTGTCGCAGCTGTGTGTGTGTGTGTGTGTGTGTGTGTGTGTGTGTGTGTGGACATGACCACAGACAGTGTGAGACAGTCAGGTGCAGCTGGCTGTGTTCCCCCGCTGCAGCTGTTCACCTCTGGATACACTGAATGTTCTGGAAAACATCTGTTCTGTTAGAAGCCAGTGAAGTTCAGATCTACTCAGTGACTCTGGTTCATCTGTCACTCAATAAAAATGTTCAGGTGTTTTTTTTTTGTTTGTTTTTTTGAACCATCTTTATTAAAACAACTTGAGTCACTTTCAAATATAAACAGACGTCACAAACAAGTCTCT
>NW_019521201.1:0-734 GCF_002814215.2 Seriola lalandi dorsalis | reverse complement strand
TTTTTATGCCTTACTATACTATGACTTTTTTTTGACATTTTTATGCCTTACTATACTATGACTTTTTTTGACATTTTTATGCCTTACTATACTATGACTTTTTTATGCCTTACTATACTATGACGTTTTTATGCCTTACCATACTATGACTTTTTATGCCTTACTATACAATTACATTTTTATGCCTTACTTTAATATGACGTTTTTATGCCTTATTATATTTTGACTTTTTTTGACATTTTTATGCCTTACTATACTATGACTTATTTATGCCTTACTATACTGTGACGTTTTTATGCCTTACTATACTATGCCTTTTTTTGACATTTTTATGCCTTACTATACTATGACGTTTTTATGCCTTACTATACAATTACATTTTTATGCCTTACTTTAATATGACGTTTTTATGCCTTATTATCTTTTGACTTTTTTTGACATTTTTATGCCTTACTATACTATGCCTTTTTTTGACATTTTTATGCCTTACTATACTATGACGTTTTTATGCCTTACTATACTATGACTTTTTATGCCTTACTATACTATGACTTTTTTTTGACATTTTTATGCCTTACTATACTATGACGTTTTTATGCCTTACTATACTATGACTTTTTATGCCTTACTATACTATGACTTTTTTTTGACATTTTTATGCCTTACTATACTATGACTTTTTTTGACATTTTTATGCCTTACTATACTATGACGTTTTCAAGCCTTACTATACT
>NW_019521200.1:0-564 GCF_002814215.2 Seriola lalandi dorsalis | reverse complement strand
CGTTTTTATGCCTTTTTATGCCATACTATACTATGATGTCTTTATTACTTTTTATGCCATACTATACTATGACTTTTTTATGTATTTCTATACTATGACGTTTTTATGCCTTTTTATGCCATACTATACTATGATGTTTTTATGACTTTTTATGCCATACTATACTATGACGTTTTTATGTATTTCTATACTATGATGTTTTTATGCCTTTTTATGCCATACTATACTATGACGTTTTTATGACTTTTTATGTATTTCTATACTATGACGTTTTTATGTATTTCTATACTATGAAGTTTTTATGACTTTTTATGCCTTACTATACTATGAAGTTTTTATGACTTTTTATGCCTTACTATACTATGATGGTTTTATGTATTTCTATACTATGACGTTTTTATGCCTTTTTATGCCATACTATACTATGATGTCTTTATTACTTTTTATGCCATACTATACTATGACGTTTTTATGTATTTCTATACTATGATGTTTTTATGCCTTTTTATGCCATACTATACTATGACGTTTTTATGACTTTTTATGTATTTCTATACTATGACG
>NW_019521199.1:0-1003 GCF_002814215.2 Seriola lalandi dorsalis | reverse complement strand
CTTTACTATACTATGATGTTTTTATGATTTTTTATGCCTTACTATACTATGACGTTTTTTTGCCTTACTATACTATGACATTTTTATGCCTTACTATACTATGACGTTTTTTCAGACTTTTTATGCCTTACTATACTATGACATTTTTTTTTACTTTTTATGCCTTACTATACTATGACGTTTTTATGCCTTACTATACTATGACATTATTGTTACGTTTTATGCCTTACTATACTATGACATTTTTCCGACTTTTCATGCCTTACTATCCTATGACGTTTTTTCTGACTTTTTATGCCTTACTATACTATGACATTTTTTCTGACTTTTTATGCCTCACTATACTATGACGTTTTTATGCCTTACTATACTATGACAATTTTATCACTTTTTATGCCTTACTATACTATGACATTTTTTCTGACTTTTTATGCCTTACTAAACTATGACTTTTTATGCCTTACTATACTATGACATTTTTGTCACTTTTTATGCCTTATTATACTATGACGTTTTTTCTGACTTTTTATGCCTTACTATACTATGACGTTTTCATGCTTTAATATACTATGATGTTTTTATGACTTACTATACTATGCCTTACTTTACTATGACTTTTTTGACTTTTTATGCCTTACTATACTATGACGTTTTTTCAGACTTTTCATGCCTTACTATACTATGACGTTTTTTCAGACTTTTTATGCCTTACTATACTATGACGTTTTTATGCCTTACTATACTATGACGTTTTTATGCCTTACTATACTATGACGTTTTTATGCCTTACTATACTATGACAATTTTATCACTTTTTATGCCTTACTATCCTATGACGTTTTTTCTGACTTTTTATGCCTTACTATACTATGACGTTTTTATGCCTTACTATACTATGACAATTTTATCACTTTTTATGCCTTACTATCCTATGACGTTTTTTCTGACTTTTTATGCCTTACTATACTATGACGTTTTTATGCCTTACTATACTATGACGTTT
>NW_019521198.1:0-664 GCF_002814215.2 Seriola lalandi dorsalis | reverse complement strand
ATTAAAATGTATCAGAAGTCCTCGTTCTGCTCTGCAGCCTCGCTGAGTTTGGTTTAGTTTCACATGAACCAGTTCTCCACCTGGCCAGAAGAAGAACCACCGTCACCAGCTGCAGTCCAAGACAGTGGAGTTACAGTCCGTCTGCAGGACGAGAGACCAGCCTGCAGGCAGGGAAACTGAGGCGGGACGAGCCGGGGCAGAGACTGAACTTTCAAATCAAAAATAAAACAAGCAACAAACACATGCAGACAAATTATTCAAAATAAATGTCAAAAGAAGATACATACATACATACATAAGAAATGTAAAAATAGTTGTAGTGTTAACATAGTTGCAGTTAAAATAACATTGTAAGATCAGAGGTAGGGGTCTGTCGTGGGAATTTCAGGGTCAAAGGTCAGGGCTGGAGGTGCTACGGTGACTCAGTTTAATGACACAAAATGAAGCTTTTACTTCCTCAGCTGAGAGCACGCACACACACACACACACACACACACCTGTGAAAAACTCACAATGATCAAAGTCTTCATAGTGTGTGTGTGTGTTTGTGTTTGTGTGTGTCATAGGTGAGTGTTAAACATGATCACAGCTTTCTAATGGAGATAGTAATTATATTCTGGCAGGCTGCCCACACACACACACACACACACACACACACACACAC
>NW_019521197.1:0-791 GCF_002814215.2 Seriola lalandi dorsalis | reverse complement strand
AAAAAACCTGTTTTAGACACTTTTAAAAGACGCCCAGAGAAACGATCTGATACCTGTTTAAATGAACAGCCGTGTTGCTACGCACTGTATTACGCCGCAGCCGCAGATCAGCTGAGCGGATCAGACGGAGCTACACTTCTCTGTGTTTACACTGGTCTTCCTTTTGTGTCCCTTATGATTTAAGACTTGACGACGGAAGCCCTGAGAGGCGTGTGGAACACTTTTAAATGTTTTTGTAATTCTCATTTTGGCCACAAGAAACTGTAAAAAGAAAAAAAATCAGGTGCCATAGCAACGAGAGGCAGTTTCCAATCACTGCAGTGAAGGTCACACAAACCAATAACCAACATCGTTTTTCTCACTTCCCGCTCATGGCTTCATTCAGATTATTTATTTCATATTGAACAAACAATCCCTGAGATTATTGAGTATCAATAGATTTTTCAGTTCCAAGAAGTTTCCCTTCTGTTTTCTGAAGCATTTGATGGTGTAATAGTTTCTATAGCAACGAACAGTGTAAACATGTGTCAGAACTGATCTGGATCTGTGTGTCTCAGGTTCCGGACAACCCTCCAAACTACATCCTGTTCCTCAGTAACCTGCCGGAGGAGACCAATGAGATGATGCTGTCCATGCTGTTCAACCAGTGAGTGCTGCGTTCACTGTCGCTGCTGGAGAGTCGTGTCTTTACAGACCGCCGGGGTGTAAATGACGGCGCCTGTGTGTTTGTGTTCTCGGCAGGTTTCCCGGTTTCAAAGAGGTGCGGCTCGTCCCGGGGAAACACGACATCT
>NW_019521196.1:0-751 GCF_002814215.2 Seriola lalandi dorsalis | reverse complement strand
GGATACCGCATTACAGGCAGTGCCAGTGGTATGAAATGGGACACCGTTCAGGTCTCCTAAAGGGGCGGGGAGGTGGAAATAAATGGAAATGAAGCGTCTCGGTTTCTCTGCTGTCTCTGGTTTCACCTCTGGTTCTTGTTCCTGTGATTTAAAACTCATCATGTTCTCCTACTGTTTCTGTTTCCAGCAAAAGTCTGTCAGCAGGAGGAAGTGTGCAGCCTGTAAGATCGTCGCTCACACCATCTGTATAGAACAACTGGAGAAGGTAACGTCTCTGTGTTTTACCTGTGGACTGATGTTCACCTGTTAAACCCCCATCATGGAGACAGGTAGAGACTCAGGTGTAGATGCAGCAGTGATCAGAGACAGGTAGAGACTCAGGTGTAAATGTAGCAGAGACAGGTAGAGACTCAGGTGTAGATGTAGCAGTGATCAGAGACAGGTAGAGACTCAGGTGTAGATGTAGCAGAGACAGGTAGAGACTCAGGTGTAAATGTAGCAGAGACAGGTAGAGACTCAGGTGTAGATGTAGCAGTGATCAGAGACAGATAAAGGTAGGGGGGATTAAAGACGGACAGTTAAACCTCCTTCATTAGATGGAGGAAGAATAAAGACGGATTAAAGTTTGAGTCCTCAGCAATGAGTTCAGGATCAGAGAGGAGTGAAGAGAAGGATTATTGTAAACCCTCAGATCAGAGGGAGGTTGTTTCTCAGCTGATGACTACTCTTTATTTACTTCCTGTGTGGAGCA
>NW_019521195.1:846-1117 GCF_002814215.2 Seriola lalandi dorsalis | reverse complement strand
GTTGGATCACTGTCGCCGTGGGGACCGGGCTGCCCCGCTGGAAGCCCCTTGCGTGGGTTTGTGCATCCTCGTGTTTGGATCAGGCAGAAGTCGGGAGTAACTCCGCTGCTTGGCCTGCTGTGACGCTGCGCCGGCAAGGCTGATTGGGAAACTGATTCAACGCCACGGCTCGCTGGACGGCGTTGCTGTTTTGGTTCTTTTTGGTTCTTTTTGGTTCTTTTTGGTTGTTTTGGTTCTTTTTGGTTCTTTTTGGTTCTTTTTGGTTCTTTTT
>NW_019521195.1:465-826 GCF_002814215.2 Seriola lalandi dorsalis | reverse complement strand
GTTGGATCACTGTCGCCGTGGGGACCGGGCTGCCCCGCTGGAAGCCCCTTGCGTGGGTTTGTGCATCCTCGTGGTGAGTTGGCGTTGTCCGTCCTCCTCCTTACTCCTTGTTTGCCCCTGGCTAATTATTAATTTGTGCCACAGTTTGGATCAGGCAGAAGTCGGGAGTAACTCCGCTGCTTGGCCTGCTGTGACGCTGCGCCGGCAAGGCTGATTGGGAAACTGATTCAACGCCACGGCTCGCTGGACGGCGTTGCTGTTTTGGTTCTTTTTGGTTCTTTTTGGTTCTTTTTGGTTCTTTTTGGTTCTTTTTGGTTCTTTTTGGCTCTCTTCTTTTTGGTTCTCTTTTTTTGGCTCCGTT